>NC_058415.1:1841099-1869932 GCF_002201575.2 Neomonachus schauinslandi | reverse complement strand
CCTGGGAGGGCCCTGGACATGACTCCCAGAGTTCTGAGGGCCCGCTCTGTCCGGGATGCCTGTGTGCAAACCTGGGCCCTTGGTGCTCATTTTAGTAAAGTATCTTGGGGTTAGGCTGTGCTGCCTGAGGGTTCCTTCTCCTTCCTCCCCACAGTCTCTGAAGGTCAGAGTCCACCCTCATTCCATCATTTGTCCTTAGGAATGTCCTTTGTCTCGGTTCATTCTGAAGATCCTGTTTCAGGGACGTGTATTGTGTGAAAGCGTACAAGGTGTATGGACATTGAGAGATGTTTTCCGCCCACAAGCACAATCTACAGAGGGATCCCTAAGGTTTTTGTAGCTTATAGGGCTCCTAAAAATATATAAATAGAACAATTGTTCATGGTAAATTGCTCCTGTATCTTGCAATCCAATGTAGATTTTTCTCCTAGGTATTGTGCTGAAGGAGAGCCTCCAAAGCATATACAAACAGACCAACCAGTGGCAGTGGGAGCATGGTGGTGTCATCAGAACCAACAGCGGGATTCAGATCATACCCCATTCTTCCTTCTCCATTGTTACCTGGACACTGGCTTGCTGGATCCCTTTGCTGTCCCAGAAAGCGACTGACATTGTACTGTCCTGTCTGGGTACTTCTGATAAATATGTGTTCAGTAGCCTGGGGTTCATGGTTTCCAGACATTCCCCGTTGGTTACTCTGCAGGCAAATATTGAGAATATCTAGATAAAATTGACATTAAAAGAGTTTGCTCCAATGATATTTGAAGAACCCATATAAAGGAACTGAACAAACATAATTGCATTGTACTCTCATGTGTTCAAAATTTAAACTTTAAATTATATATAGATAAAAACGAGGATAAAGCTTTTCCCCTGAGTTCAAAAACAAGGCAAGACTATCTTCTCTCATCCCCATTTCAACCTACTATTATAGGTTCTAGTTAGTGTAGTATAGCAAGAAGTGGAAATACAGGCATATGGTTTGGAAAAAAATAAATATTCCTGTTATTATTTGCAGATGACAAAACTGTCTACATAGAAAATTCCAAGGATTCTATGAGAAAACTCACGATAAGTTATAATACATTACTTTAGCAAAGTCTCAGAATAAAAGATCAGTATAATATGCAGCTGATCATATTACCATAGACTAGCAACAAACAATTGGAAACCAAAATTTAAAACCTATTCCATAGTTCCCTCCAAAATGAGATGTTTAATATAAATATTTTAAGAAATATAGAGGACCCGGACAATGAAACTTATAGAACTAATGAAAACAAGCAAGACTCAGTAAGTGCAGAGAGGTATTGTTTTCATGGATAGGAAGAGTCGATGTAGGAAAATGTTAATTCCTCCCAAATTGATTTACAGGCTTAAAATGCAATTCCTATCAGCTCCCAGTAGGACTTTTCTTTGGTCAAAATCAACAAACTTATTCTAAAACTTGTATCAAAGGGCAAGGAAGGTTGAGCAATGAAATTGTGGATTAGGACAGTCCAAGATCTTGTTTCCCCACAGAAATGTCACAAGAAACAAAACAAAAAAAAACCCCAGAAACTTTTGAACCAACTTTATAGGAGCTCTGGAAAATAGTCAAAGGTTTCCAGTGACCAGCACATGGCCGATCAAAGAAAGATGCAAGTTTTGTGGCACTGTTACCTGCCCCCAGCCCACCCACCCCCCTCAGCCCCAGCATGGCCATGGTCTCAGGCTCCAGCCAGCGGCAGCTTGGTTCCTGGTTCCCCTCCTCCAACGTGAGGGAGCAGAGCAGACCTCATTTACAAATAATTGTGTGCCATCATTCTCATCTGTCTGGGGGTTCCCGAAGGCCTGATGCCAGACGATCGTGTCTGTTTGCACCTCTCAGACACAGGTGGGAAAACGAGTGGGCACTGCCTGTAAACTACAAGGCCACTCTGAACCAACAGACACCTGACTCAGGAGACTCTGTACAGACATGCAACAGACCATTTCAAGCCCAGGAGATAGGCTGACGGTGAGACTTTGGGAAATCAGGACTTTCAAAAGCAGTGTGTATACAGGGGAATTTAGGAATCCATGTGCAGGACAGGCAAGACTCGCTCAGGAAACTCTTGACAAGACCCCAAGCTTCCACCCCAGGCTGACCCCAGGCCCAGAGCAAGCCTAGCTAAGTGAGGCACAAGGATCCCAGCAGTACCTGGGAGGAGGCTGTTCCCTCTTACTGATTAAGTGTGCAGGGGACCTGTGGGAGGGGCCCGGAGTTGGGAGGTACAGGGCACTTGGGTGGGGTCCCCTGCAGTCTGGGGAGGTGCAGGGGACTTGGGTGGAGTCTAGGGAGTCTGGGGGTGCAGTCGACCTGAAGGTGGTTGCAGGAGTGTCTCTGGTTGCAGAAGACATGGACCACTGCAGTTATAACCTGGGTCACAGGAGCCTGAAAGGGGGTCACAGGGGTATCTAGGAGCACAGAGAGAACTTGGAAGTGATCACAGGGTATGGGGGGCACCAGTGACTTGTAAAGAGTCACAGTAATTTCTGGGGGCACAGAGGGCATGGGAGGATCTCCAGGGGTTTGGTGTTCATGGCAACCTGGAAGCAAAAAGTTGTGTCAAGGAACAGGGTCTTTGGAGGAGTTGCAGGACCCATGGAGCCCACAAAAGCAGTGGGGTGGATGGGGTGATGTTCGGAGGAGCCCCGGCAGTGTCGGGGTGGATGGGGGCTCAGAAGAACCCCGGCAGTGTCGGGGTGGATGGGGGGGCTGGGAGGAGCCCCGGCAGTGTCGGGGTGGATGGGGGGCTGGGAGGAGCCCCGGCAGTGTCGGGGTGGATGGGGGGCTGGGAGGAGCCCCAGCAGTGTCTGGAGGTGTTGTGACATGCATGGACACACAGGGGATGTGGGAGGAATCGAGGCATGTGTGGGGCAGCAGAGAACTGGGAGAAATCACAGGAGATTCACCACCCAAAGTCCGCTGAGGCTGAAGAGGAGCTGTCCACAGGACTGCATTCTCATTGGGAGGCTCTGGGTAGAAAATCCATGCCCAAGCTTGTCCTTGGTCGCAGCACAATTCAGTTCCATGCAGCTGATTCTCTGAGGTCCTGGTTTCCTCCTGGCATCCTGGAGGGCCAATCTCAGCTGCATGAGACCACCACATCCCTTGCCACGTAGCCCCCCCCCCCCCGTCTTCATGCCAGCAACACGAAACCCTCTCCTGCTCTGAACTCAGACTGGGATCACATCACTCGCTTTCCTAGGTCCAGTGTGCAGGTGGCAGATCATAGGACTTCTCATCCTCCATAATTATGTGAGGCAATCCCTCATAACTGATCAATCTGTCTCTCTCTGTCTTTGTCTGTCTGTCTTTCTCTCTCTCCTGATTCCTATTAGCTCTGTTTTTCTGGAGAACCCCAACAAGTACAGCAGTCACTATGAAAGTCACTAAAAATATAGTTAGAGGATTAACAGAGGAATTAGATGGCACAATAAAAAATGTGAAGAAAGAAGTAGACAAGTAAAAGTGGGGAAAAGATAAGAGGCACACAGAAAACAAGTAGCAAACTGGAAAATGTAGTTCCAGCCACATCAGTAATCACCTAAGTGTGAAAAGTCAAACACTCCAATTTAAACATAGAGACTGACGGACCATGTTAAAAAAGCAAGGTCCTTATAAATATGGTCTCTAAAAAATAAGAAATTGGAATAAGTAACCCAACTTTGAATGGAATATGTAGAACTTTTATTTGCGGAGGAGATGATCCTCTATGTAGAAAATTCCAACGAACCCACCAAAACAAAACAAAAGAGACTAGAATTAATAAAGGTTGAGGATCCTAAGAAGAAATATTTCTTACAAAAGTCAATGGTATTTCTGTACACTAGGTATGGAAATATGAAAATAAATTAACAAAATAATTTCATTCACAGTAGTATGGAAAATACTTGTTATAAATTTAATAAAGACGTATAAGTGAAAACTATAGAATATTGCTGAGAGAAGTTAAAGATCTAAGTAAATAGAGAAACATTTCTTTTTTTTTTTTTAAAGATGTATTTATTTATTTATTTGACAGAGAGAGAGATAGCGAGAGCAGGAACACAAGCAGGGGGAGTGGGAGAGGGAGAAGCAGGCTTCCTGCCGAGCAAGGAGCCCGATGTGGGACTCGATCCCAGGACCCTGGGATCATGACCTGAGCCGAAGGCAGACGCTTAACGACTGAGCCACCCAGGCGCCCGAGAAACATTTCTTGTTCATGGATCAGGAGATTTCATATTATCAAGAAGGCAATTCTCAAATTCACCTATAAATTTAATCCAGTCCCTGTGGAAATCCTAGCAGATTTTTTAGGGGTATAAATTGACCAGCTGATCCTATAATATATATGGGAATGTTAAAGGCCTAAAATAGCCTAAATAGTTTGGAAAAATAACAAATCTGGAAACCTTGTACTACCTGGTTCAAAATTTGCTACAACGCATTTTAGTCTAGACAGTGGAAATCTGGCATAAGAGTGCACATCTAGGACAATGGCACAGGAGTGAGAGTGCAGAAATAAAATCTTATCTTTTATTATAAACTGATTTTCAACAAAGGCCCCAAAACAATTCAGTGGGGGAAAGACTAACTTTTTTTTTTTTTAACTGAGAAATGGTGCCTGGACAAATGGATGAGTCATAAGAAAATCCAAAAAAACCAACCAACAGAAAAAACTTACATCACTCTAGACAACAGTGATTAAAAATCAACCCAAATGTAATTTCTCAATGAAAACAATAGAAAGCCTTCATGATCTCTTAGTTATGACACCAAAAGCACGATCCATAGAAAAACCAAACTTATTAGACGTCATCAAAATTAAAAATTTTTGCTCTCCAAAAGCCACTGTGGAAAATATGAAAAGACAAGCCAGAGACTTGGAGAAAATATTCACACATCACATACCTGGTAAAGATCATAGATAACAACTCGATAAAAAGACAAACAAAACATTTTCTGAAATAGGCAAAAGATCTGATGGACATTTTCACTAAAGAAAACACACGAGCAGCAATGAAGTCCATGCAAACACGTTCGACCTCGTTGGTCGTTAGGAGGAAGCCGATTAAAAGTATAGGAAGACAGCGCCTCATGCCCTGAGGAGGACTATAATAAAAAGACAAGTGTTGGCAAGCCCGTAGAATAAACTGGAAGCTTCCTACATGGGAGCAGGAATTGAAATGGTGCAGACTCTTTGGAAAGCAGTTTGTCAGCTTATAGAACTTTGAAGATAAACTTATGTACGACCCAGCACTTTCAATCCTTTCCCAGGAATCTACCCAAGAAAAATGAAAACAGATGTCCACATGAAGACCAACCCATGAATATTCATAGCAGCATTGTTTGTAATATCCCCAAACTGCAAACAGGGATGCCTAGGTGGCTCAGTCGGTTAAGCATTGGACTCTTGATTTTGGTTGGCTCAGGTCATGATCTCAGGGTCATGAGATCGAGCTGGGTGTGGGGCTCTGTGTTGGGTAGGGAGTCTGCTTGAGACTCTCTCTCCTGTGCTTGCATGAACCCTCAGGTGTGCATTCTCTCTCTCTTAAAAAAAAATTGCAAACAGGGGCACCTGGGTGGCTCAGATGGTTGGGTGTCTGCCTTCGGCTCAAGTCATGATCTCAGGGTCCTCAGGGATTGAGTCCCACACTGGGCTCCTTGCTTAGCGAGGAGCCTGCTTCTCCCTCTGCCTGCCACTTCCCCTGCTTGTACTCTCCCTCTGGCAAATAAATAAATAAAATCTTAAAAAAAAATGCAAACAATCCAAATGTCCATTAACTGGTAAATGGATCATCAAAATGTGGTACAACCGTACCAGAACAGAATACCTGTATGTACCCCAGCATGCACGAACTTCCAAAACAACGTGCTATGGTGCAAGCCAAGCTACTCACGCTGTTTGACAAGGTCCAAGTATGGAGGATGATCCTGAAAACAGGAGACTCCATAGCTGGCTCCTGCTATTCTCTTTCATTTTGTTTATGGCAATCTTTGCAATTGTGGGAATATTTCTGGGGTTTCAATTGTGGGAATATTTCTGGGGTTTCATGATAAAGTGACTACTCATCTTAGTTACACCTATCTAAGCAATCGTAATGAAACTAATTCCATGAAGAAGTAGTTTCTATAGAACAAAATAACAAGATGGTCACGCTCTGTCTAGCACCTTTCTCTTTGTGTACTGTTTTTTAGTTTTAGCGAAAGCCAATAAGCGGAAATCAATAAAGGTCATGTTAATCATTACAAAGGGAAAATCAAAGAAGGCTATGGCTGTAATCCAGAAAATGATCTAAGATTTGGAAAAACAAAAATATCCTAACATATAAATAAAGCTCCTCCGAGGCTGTCAGGAGGAGATGCTTGTGACCTGATCCTGTGTCTGTGTCTCCTCATTCGCCGACGCCATCTTTCCTACGAGAGACCCACCCGGCTGGAGCTGGACTCCGGCAGTGCTAATGTTGCTGGACAGAACCGGTTCTGAACTCCGGTTCGGCGGCTCCCCTCTCAAAAATCAACACTCGAGAGACAAGTCATGGTGGGAAAAGAGAGGTCGCTTTATTCAGAAAGCCAGCAACCGGGGAAGAGGGTGGACTAAAGTCTGGAAGGCCACCGTCCCCGTCCAGGCCAAGCGGGAGGGTCTTAGAGGGGGAGGTGCAGGGAATGGGGAGGGGGCTGCGAGCGGGAGACACGGTGCCCAGGCAGTCGGCTCTATGTCCACGGGACCCTGACAGACTTGCTGGCATCCGTGGCAGGTATTTTCGAATGTGGTCTGGCCTTATCTCTTGGGAGAGACTGGTCCTTCCCCCTCAAGGCCAGTGATCTGCAAATCCAAGGAGAGCAGGTTAGTTTGCTGCAGACGGCGACATCGGCAGCAAGAAGGGGCGCGTAAGCCTGAGGCCAGCTCCCTGCTGAGGCTTCAGGAGTGCTGTCACACTAAGTGAAAGAAGCCAGACTTGAAAGACTCCATAGTATGTGATTCCATTTATGTGAAATGTGCAGAAAACACAATTGCAGAGAGACATAAAGCAGATCGCTGGCTCTCTAGAGCCAATGGTGGGAGCAGAAATCAACTGCAAATCTGGTGATTGTTCCACCGTTCTCGAAGTTGACTGAAAATCATTCAATTGTCCCTTCTAATGAGTGAATTTTATGGTATATAGATTGTATCTCCATAAAGCTGTTTGAAAGGTGGACAAGAAATCTTGTAGCTGCATGACTTGGTGTTTCTATGGTTTCCATTCAACCCATGCAATCCTCAGTCTCTTACTGGCTCCTTCTTATTTGTCTCTTTTCTGTGTTTTGGTCTCTAATTTTGCTCTACATGTTTCTTTCAGTGATTTTATCCACTCCCACGGCCTCAACTGTTGCCATGAACCTTAAAGTATTCTCTATCTCCAACCCCAGAACACTTCCCCAAATTCTAAATTGGTACTTCCAAATGCCTGTTGGACAAATCCAGCTGAATATTCCACAGAAACGTCAACCTCAATTCATGTAATACGGTCGTCAGGGTCCACCTCACCTTCACCATCGACCCTAGATTCCCTTTGACAAAGTTCATGAATTATTCTTTCAGCCTCCACAATGAAATATAAATGCTTCCCAACACTAGTGTAGTCTCACCAAAACCTAAGTGTGGATTTTTTTAATTTATTGAAGTATAAGTTCTTAACTAGTAAGTAAAGCTGGGTGCCCCTCAGCTTCTCTTTTCATTAAATAACAATAGTAGCTATTAAACTGATATTTCAGGGGCACCTGGGTGGCTCAGTCAGTTAAGTGGCCGACTCTTGGTTTCAGCTCCGGTCATGATCCCAGGGTGGTGAGATTGCGCCCCACAACTGGCTCCTCACTGGGCATGCAGCCTGTTTAAGATTCTCTCTCTCCCTCTGCGCCTCCCCCCCCAACTCACACACTCTCTCTCTCCAAACAACAACAACAGAAAATTGATATTTCAGTGTATACTGTGTGCTGGTCTAATTCCCTTACTCTCTCGACCCTAGGCTTGGTGGTGAATAAAATAATTTCCCTGTACACCCAAGGAAGTAAGTGTGAAATGATAGGATCTCACTCCGAATACCAACAAATGCAGGCTATTACATCAGAGTACACAATAGGGAGCATGTCTGACATTTGGATGTTCCCCTTTAGCTACAGAGAAATCACTGATTCACAAAGGTTTAGGGGTCTTTATCCATCTCGGAAATTGTTTGCAATTTGATTTTTTAAAATTTAATTTTATTATGTTATGTTAATCACCATACAATACATCATTAGTTTTTGATGTGGTGATCCACGATCCATTGTTTTTGTGTAACACCCAGTGCTCCATGCAGTATGTGCCCTCTTTAATACCCATCACCGGGCTAACCCATCCCCCCAACCCCCTCCCCTCTAAAGCCCTGTTTGTTTCTCAGAGTCCATAGTCTCTCATGGTTCATCTCTCCCTCCGATTTCCCCCCCTTCATTTTTCCCTTCCTTCTCCTAATGCCCTTCATGCTATTCCTTATGTTCCACAAATAAGTGAAACCATATGATAATTGACTTTCTCTGCTTGACTTATTTCACTTAGCATAATCTCCTCCAGTCCCATCCATGTTGATGTAAAAGTTGGGTATTCAACCTTTCTGATAGCTGAGTAATATTCCATTGTATATATGGACCACATCTTCTTTATCCATTCATCTGTTGAAGGGCATCTCAGCTCTTTCCAGAGTTTGGCTATTGTGGACATTGCTGCTATGAACGTTGGGGTGCATATGGCCCTTCTTTTCACTACATCTGTGTCTATGGGGTAAATACCCAGGAGTGCGATTGCTGGGTCATAGGGTAGCTCTAGTTTTAAATTTTTGAGGCACCTCCACCCTGTTTTCCAAAGTGGCTCTACCAACTTGCATTCCCACCAAAGGTGTAAGAGGGTTCCCCTTTGTCCACAACCTCTCCAACATTTGTTGTTTCTTTCCCTGTCCATTTTGCCATTCCAACTGGTGTAAGGTGGTATCTCAATGTGGTTTTGATTTGAATTTCCCTGATGGCTAATGATGATAAACATTTTTTCATGTGTCTGTTAGCCATTTGTATGTCTTCTTCAGAGAAGTGTCTTTTCATGTCTTCTGCCCATTTTTTTTACTTGATTATGTGTTTTTTGGGTGTTGAGTTTAAGAAGTTCTTTATAGATCTTGGATACCAGCCCTTTATCGGTAGTGTCATTTGCAAATATTTTTCCCCATTCTGTGGGTTGCCTCTTTGTTTTGTTGACGGTTTCCTTTGCTGTGCAGAAGCTTTTTATCTTGATGAAGTCCCAAAAGTTCATTTTTGCTTTTGTTTCACTAGCCTTTGAAGCTGTATCTTGAAAGAAGTTGCTGTGGCCGATGTCAAAGAGGTTACCGCCTATGTTGTCCTCTAGGATTTTGATGGATTCCTGTCTCACATTGAGGCCTTTCATCCACTTTGAGTTTATCTTTGTGTATGGTGTTAGAGAATGGTCAAGTTTCATTTTCCTGCATGTGGCTGTCCAATTTTCCCAGCACCATTTATTGAAGAGATTGTCTTTTTTCCATTGCATATTTTTTCTTGCTTTGTCAAAGATTATTTGACCATAGAGTTGAGGGTCCATATCTGGGCTCTCTATTCTGTTCCATTGGTCTGTGTGTCCGTTTTTGTGCCAGTACCATGCTGTCTTGGTGATCACTGCTTTGTAATATGGCTTGAAATCAGGCAACGTGTTGTCCCCAGCTTTGTTTTTCTTTTTCAGCATTTCCTTGGCGATTCGGGGTCTTTTCTGATTCCATACAAATTTTAGGATTGTTTGTTCCAGCACTTTGAAAACTATCATCGGAATTTTGATCGGGATGGCATTGATGGTTCAAAATGACACACTGTAATGTTTCCCTCCCATTTTCTAGATTACCAGTTAGACTGAGCATGTTTTCCTGCCTGTGGACCCTTTACATCCCCACTCCCAGGAATTACCTTCTCACATAGTTCCCATTTGTCTACGTGGAGTCTACTGTTTTTTGTCTTGAATTCATAGGAGCACTTGACTGCACTGAGTTTGGGTCGCGCTGGGACCAGCTGGGCCCCCCAGGGGTCAGGACCAGGTGTGGGGAGGAGTCCAGGCCTGGGTCAAGGCTGGGCAGGGCTGGGCTGGGGTCCAGGCAGGCTCAGGGCGCAGGGTTAGGACGACGTGGTGCTGGGTGTGGGAGGGGGTCAGGGTGTGGACAGGGGCAGGGCCTGGGATCCGGACGGGGTCAGGGCGGAGGGTCAGGTCGGGTCGGGTCAGGCTGGGGTCAGCAGCTCTGGCTATGGGTACAGAGGTGGCAACCCCCCACAGCGGAGGCTGGCTGGCGGTCCTGCTCTGGTTTTTGCTGCTGCCGGCAGGCATGCAAAGGTCCTGGTCCGAGGCCTCCGATGCCCCGGACCCCGCTCCAGATGAGACCGAGGCTGAGGAGACGGGTTGGCCTGAGCCCGGAGCACAGCCGTTGGCGCCTGGGGCGGGTGCGTTGGGCGGAGGTGTGTGGGCGGAGGGGTTCCGGGAGGGGCTGGGGCGGGGCCGCAGCCCTCTCTTCTCTCCGCCCCCTCTGACCAGGCAGCCCTGGGACATCCCCAAACCCCAACACAGGTGGGTAACAGGCCTCACTGCCGACCCCCTGGAACTGGGCAGGTGGCCAGGCCTGGCTCCGGGATGGGGGCTGGGTGGGGGAGGGCTGCTGCTGAATGAGGGGCCCAGGAGGCCCCTCCCGGGGGTCCTGGGCACATCCCTGACCTCCCGGGCCCCCAGGTGTGAATCCCAGAACCAGGGCTGTCTTCATTAGCCCACTTCCTCTTCTTTGAGAAACGGCGCATCCTGAGTCAGGGGAGTGGCTTTCCCTGAGTTCCACAGCACCAGACTCCTGCCTGGGAACCTCCCTCCCTGAGATGCTGCGGTGGGGTGGAGCGGCCACAGGAGCTCCCTGGAGACGTGATCTGGAGCCCGTCTGGAGACCTGCAGCTCTTTGGTCTGCAGAGTAGGCGAGGAAGTGGAGTGTGCTTGTTGAAAGGAATATCTGGGATGTGCCCAGTCCCCGGCAGGGGCGTTCAGAGACATCCGTCTCCCTGCAGATGCTGCTGTGGCTCCCTCATCCCCCTTCCCCGCCCCGCCAGACCCCTGGGCCCTCATCTCCCCTGGGCCCTCGTCCTGCCAGGGCTTGCTGGCCTGTGCTCTGCTCTGCAGCCGTCAGCAGCACTCATGAGGGCAGGGTCTGGCAACCCAGGCCCCTTGACCCTTGGCCTAGGTTTTTGCCCCTGTGACGTGGAGGAGGGCCTCTGTGACCGCATCATTTGGGGTCACCGGTGTCTCTGTCATGGACGGGGGGGTGTCTCCGCAGTGTGTGGGAAGCCCAAGGCGATGGGGAGGATCTACGGCGGCCGGGATGTGTTGGCGGGCCGGTGGCCGTGGCAGGCCAGCCTGCTGTTCCAGCGCGCGCACGTCTGCGGAGCTGTCCTCATTGACCCCCTCTGGCTGGTTTCCACTGCCCACTGCTTTCTCAAGTGAGTCCTCCTTCCTGGGTGCCAGCAGAGGAGCCGGTAGGGCCGGGGGATGAAGGGAGAGGAGTGAAGGGGTGATGGGTGTCCAATGCCAGTTCCTCTGGGCTTTGCTCTAGTGCGGTGTGTGGCCTCCAAACACGACATCCCTGCCTTTGACCCATGTCCCCTCCACCTGAATGTGCTCCCCGCTCCCCGCGTCTCCGTCCTCAGCCCCTGTGCCTCCTCCAGCACGAACGTGCCCCAGGAGACGGGCAGGCTCTTTGCCTCCTCGGCCAGGGCTTCTCCTCAGTATCCGCAGACTCCTGGGCGTCAGACCGCAGGCAGGGACCTGGGACTGCACACACGGCCAGCAGCTAGCTGGGTTTTCTTACCACTTCTGCAGAACCGCGTGCCCAGGAGGAGTCGTGGTTGCTGGCACCTGCCTGCCAGGCTGCCTGGGTGGGCGGTGGGCTCCCTGAGCTTGACGTGGCTGCTCAGGAGGCTGGCTCCTCTGGCCTCCTGGGCCTGGCTCAGTGCCCGGCTTCTGAACAGACGAGGAGAGGTCTCAGGGCAGTGGGGGCATCACAGCCCAGGTCAGGGAGCTAGAGCTCAGGCACTGACTGGCTTTAAGGGCCCAGAGCCCCGTCAGAACCGACCCTCTGCCGCACGAGCCCCTCTGTGGCAAGGGGGTGTCTCCATGTTGGCAGGAGAGAAAGCCAACGTGGGAGAGGGGGGAGGGCCCTGTGGACAGGGAGAGAGGTCAGGAGAGGTGCAGTGGCCCAGCCGGTGCTGGGGAGAAGGCTTTGGGCCGGGGGGCGTGGGCTTCCAGGGGGTGGGCCACGTAGTCAGCAGGGTGGGCCATTTCGTGTCTCGTGTTCAGGGGACAAGGCAAATGCACTCATTTGCTCATTTAAACAAATGAGCAAGTGGACCAGCAGCTGTGGGGCAGGAAGGTGTTTATAGGAAGAAGGGGCAGGAAAGGCGTGGGGCCGCAGCTGGGCCGTGGGGAGCTTTGGGAAGGGTCAGGCTAGAGTGAGGCCGGAGCCGGGGCTCCTCTGTGTAAAATGGAAGAGCTCGATGTGAGGCCCCACCAGGGAGCCTTGAGCACGAGGAGTCCCTGCTCCTCCAGTGTGGGGTGTAGTGGGGGAGACACGAGCCTGAGGCTGGGACGGAAGATCAGTCGGCCTCAAGATGGTTGGGAAGAGGAGGCAGAAGCTGCCTGGCCTCCCCTGCAGGCACAGGCTCTGGAGGAAGGGGCGGCTAGACGAGGGGCAGGGAGAGCGCCGGCCCACGCTCAGAGGGGAGAGCGACCACGAGCTCTTCTCCGCCAGCAAATCCCGCGCGCCAGCGGACTACCGGGTTCTGCTAGGAAGCACGCAGCTGTACCAGCACTCCCAGCATGCACGGGAGATGTCCCTGAGCCGGATTATCGTGCACCCAGACTTTGAGAAGCGTCACCCCTTCGGGAGCGACATCGTCATGCTGCAGCTGCGCCTGCCTGTGAACCTCACCTCCTACATCGCCCCCGCCTGCCTCCCGAGCCCCGGCATGCAGCTGTCCAGCAGCTCGTCCTGCTGGATCACTGGCTGGGGGATGCTCAGCGAGGACAGTGAGGGGGTGCGGGAGAGGCGGGCGGGTGAGGGCCGCAGGGGAGAAGGAGGGCTCAGTCTGAGGGGCCCCAGACAAGCAGCCACGGGACGTTGGGCCTCTGGGCCTCATTTCTAGAGGACTGGACCATTTTAGTTCTAGTTCTGAAAAGTGTGTGATTCTAAAGCTTCAGAGTTCCTTGAGTCCGAGGACTGTCCAGCCTCCAGCATTCTCTCTCTCTCTCCCTCCCTTGTGTGCACACACACACACACGCACACATGCCTTCCCATCTGTGCTTAGAACAACTCCAAACTCCCCACCTTGGCGGTCAGGCCTGCGTGTCGTTGGCCCCCACCCTCCCTGCATGCCCCCCCCATGCCCCACCCCATGTCCCGTCCCAGCCACCAGCCTCCTTCCTGCTTGAGTGCTCCAGACCGTCCTGACCCCAGGGCCTTGGCCTCGGCTGGCTTCTCTGCCTGGCCTCTCTGCCTGGCCTCTCTGCCCACCGGCGTTTGCTTGCAGACTCACTCTCTTTACATCTACAACTCGGCCCCTCCTGCTTGCTCACAGGAGCTGAAAGGGGCACCTCCTCCTGTTCTGTTTCCTTCACACCATTTATTAGGTCTATAATAGTTCCGTCCACTTACCTCACTCATGCTGTGTCCCCAACAACAATGCCCCCTGTGTCGTGGGTATCCACAAGATGCCCAGCATGAGGACAGATGGATGGATGGGTGAGTGCTCGTGGCTGGATGGGAGATGAGTGGCTGGTGGCCAGTGTGTGGATGCTGGAGGGATGGAGCCGTATGTGGACAGGTGGGTGCATGGGCAGGTGGGTGTGTGGACAGGTAGGTACGTGGTTAGGTGGGTGGAAGGAGGGAGCATGGTGGGGCGAGAGGTAGGAGGATGGAGGGAAGGGAGGAAGGTCAACGACAGACAAGTAGACATGGATGGCATGCGTTGGTCAGTGGTTGCTAAGGGCCCACGAATGGCGTGTGTTGCTGGGATTTGCCTTCTGTCTTTGAGGACTAGGACAGATACGAGTGAGGTGCAGGGAATGGAAGAGTCTGTGGAAAGTCTGGGAAATAGGAGAGGAGCCTGTGAGGGACAGATGGAAGGCCGTGTTCGAGGCTCATCTGTGCTGAGCAGGCCCCATGTTTCGGGGGCAGCGGGGGTGCAGCATGGCTGGGCTTCCCCACAGCGCACGTCCCTGGTTCCCTTCTCGTCCACACAGAGCATCTGCATTCGCCCTTCCATCTGCAGGAGGGTAAGGTGAGCCTCATTGAGAACGAGTTCTGTAATGTCTTATACAGACAAAGACTTAGCAACAGCAAGACCTACTCTGTGCAAGAGGAGATGCTGTGTGCTGGGGACTTCTCGACGGGAAAGGCCATCTGCCAAGTGAGTGGGGCCGTTTCTCTTCTTCCCTGCCCACTCTCCTCTGTGTCCCCAGGGGCCGTGTTGCTTCTGCTCTGCTTGTGGAGCCCCCCGGGCCTGTGTGTCGTCCCGTCCACAGCCCCTTCCTAAGCCACACGAGGGCACCCGCTGGGACCCCCACACGGCGTCTGTTTTAGCAGGCTTATTCCCGGGGGGCAGCGTCGCGTCTCCGTGTTGGGTTTGTGCGTTTGCTCTGCCCTGTCCCTCGTCCTGAGCGTGCGTCTGCTCCCACGGCTCTGCCGGCTTCGCCGTGTGCATTCAGGCCTGCCGCGGCCTCCACTCCTGAGTATTCTCGGAGCTTCCGAGTCTTTCATTCATTCACTTCCATTCACATTCTCCTTATATCCACAGCAACTCCGAGTAGAGTTGTTGGAGGGAAAGGTGTGCGGAGGCTCAGCTTTGCAGGTGTTTGCAGACCTGGTACCACGTCGGGCAGCAGGCGCATCTGCATTCTCGCCAACGGCGGGCACGCTCCATCTTTGCTCACGTGGGCGTGTGTGCGTCGTGATATCTCACTGGGGTTTAATTTGTGTTTTCCTGATGACTAATTAAGTTGCATAAATTCTCCTGTCTGTTGTCATCGTGTGTCTTCTGTGAAGTTTCCCTTCTAGTTTCTCCCTCTCTCACTTTTGTGCTGTGCTGTCTTTTTCTTTCAGGAGCTCTTTGCACTTTTGTATATTCTGGATACACGTCCAATGCTGGGCATGTGGACCATGAGGGTCTCTTTCTGTTCTGTGCAAGGCCCCATCCTGCAGGTGGGCCAGCAGGCCCAGGGAGGAGACGTGGCCAGCCTAACGTAAGGCAGCGTGGCCGGACCCCCTGGTGCTCTGACTCTGAGCCCACCCGGCCTCCAAGCACGCTCCCAGGGCCCAGCCTCGAGAGCCGGTGTCTGGGCACCCAGCTCCTGCACAGAAGGCTCCAGAAGGGGAAGGGAGAGTGGGAGGGCTCGGGAGCCAGACACACGGCTCGGCCACATGTCCCTGCCTGCACGGGGGCCTCAGGCAGCACCTTCCGAGCCTGCGCGGGATTCTGAGGCCTCCTCATGGGGTCGTCAAAAGGATGGTGTAGTGGGCTGAATACTGTTGCCCAAATTTGTGTCCACCGGGAACTTTAGAATGTCACCTCACCGGGAACTCTGTAGGGTCTTCGCAGTTGTAATTAGGGTCTCGAGGTGAGACCATTCTGCACTCAGAGGGGCCCTAAATGCAATGCCTGGTGTTGTTAAAAGATAGAGGGAAAGGCGCCAAGACCCTTGACCTCAGACGCTGGCTCCGGAACTGGGAGAGGCGAGTTTCTGTTGTTTTTTAAGCCCCCCGGTTTGGGTCACGTGTGGTGGTGGCTCTGGGAAACACAGACAGGAGGTGTGAGACAGGCCTGCCAGGGGGAGGCCTCACTGACAGCTGCTCTCACTGCGGCCCAGGAGCTGCTGAGCTAGAGGAGGAGGCTCGGCCGCCTGTCCTCCTGCTTTCTGGGTTCCAGGCCACAGCCGATGGTGGGGACTCTCGGCCCAGCCTCCTCACAGGGTCAGCTGCACCCAGAGGTGACGCATACTCGGCTGTCACCCTGGACCTCCCACCTGCCCTCTCCTGCGGAGGCCATGCCTGTGGAGCTTAGAGCTGGTGCCCTTTGTGGGCCTGGGGGCTGGACATCGTAGTGCCCTCGACCCCAGGCTGAGGACTCCGCTGAGCTGGACACCCGGGAGCCCCCCCTCCTCCCTTAGCCTTCCCGTCACCACAGCCTGTCCATGCAATTCCCTGGCCCCGTCTTCCAGGCCACCTGCTCCGGCCCCCACCCCGGGCTCTCTTCTCTCCCCTGAAGGTCCCCTCCTTGTACAGGGCGCTGGAAGCAGCTCCGGGGGGTGGGTGCTGCAGGATAACTCAGCGCTCAGATTGTGGGGTGGACGGACCCCCTCCGGTCTCAGTCTGTCGTTGATCAGTGCTGGGAGCCCAGCCAGGTTTCCTCACCCATGAAGTGGGGGTGCTGACAGCCTCCCCTTCATGAGGTTCCTGTAGAGAGCTTACTGCAGTGCTTGCTCTGTAGGACCAAGGAACACGTGCTGGCCTTCACTCTCCTGCCTGGTCTACATGTCCTTCTGGGCCTGTCTTAGCCTCATCCTCATCAACATGGCCGTCGAAGCCTGGGCCCCGCCTGACACACGCACACACGTGGCTTGTTCTGTCCCTACGCGGTGCAAACCAAGTTGCACTTGGCATGGGCTATGTTAGTATTGGGGTTTCCTCTGCCTGCTGAGAGCTTGGCAGGGCCCGGGGGGCCGCTGGAGCCCATCCTGCCTCCTCCAGGCTGGCCCAGGTCCCGCATAGTATCTGCTGCTCACCTGCGCAGATCGCTGAGGCATGGAGTGGGCAGAGGCCACGGCGTAGGAGGGGACCAGCTGTGGGGGCCGCACCATGGGGAGAGCCAAAGGCACTCCAGGTGGGGGCCCCTGGGGGGGCGAGGGGTCACCACTCTCCAAGGAGCCCCTGTGTGAGTCTGGGGGCCGCAGTGACGAGCCACCTCAAACTGGGTGCCTAAAGCAACAGATAGTCATCATCTGACACTTCTGGGCGTCCAGAGTCTAAAATGGAGGTGTGGACGCTGGCGGCTCCTTCGGGAGGCTCGAGGGAAGAATTTCCTTGCCTTCCTCAGCTCCTGGGGCCACCTGCACTCTTTGGCCTGTGGCCTCCGCTGTCCTCACAGCATGTGGCTCCAGCCTCAGCTTCGGGGGCACACCTCCTTCTGTGACTCTGACCTCCTGCCTCCCTCTGTCTCGTGCTGACCCACCCAGATAACCTAAGGCAGTCTTCCTATTCCTAGACCCTCACCCCAAGCACCACTGCAGAGTCCCATGTAAGGTCACAGGTTCCAGGGGTGAGGCTGTGTGTCTCTCAGGGTCACGTTTTGGCCCGCCACCCCGTGCCCTTCTGTCTCTTTCAAGTGACCTCTTGGCACTTGGCATGGGCTCATGCCATGGGCTCATGCTCAGATCTCCAGCTGAGACCCAGCCATGGGTCTCAGCTGGAGATCTGACAACACCCAGGCCGTCGCACTAGGAGCCCAGCGGCCTCCCCACCCACAGCAAACCGCGCCCCGCCCCCCCCCCCATGCACTGCCGGCCCGTCCTGGGGCCCTGGAGGCTCTCCCCCGGCCCCACTCCCTCCTCCCCTGAAAGATTCCCCTCGACAGTACCGAGTCTCCTAACCCGCTCCACCCAGGTGTGTCCCCACCATGCCACCAATGTGCCTTGTCAGCCTTTCAGGACTCCAGTAACTCCCAGTACCTGTCAGGGGACCCCTGCTTGCTCCCCCAGACCCCCAGCAATGTGGGCTGCCTCCACCAGGCCCAGGCTTGGGCATTTTCTGGACATGCTCAACCAAGAAGCTGAGAGAAAACCAAAGTCCTAAAAGGATGAAGAGGAGGGGGCCCCAGTGGGGATGCACACTGCAGCTCCGGTGGAGGGGGTGGTTGGCATGTGCAGAGGCTTCGGCCAACTGGCCTCCACTCACAGCCAGCCCTCCTGGGCCCTGTCCCTGCAACTGTCCCCTCTAGGCCTTGGGTGGTGCCTCATCCCAGCCGCCAGCCCATTCCTCGGTGCAGGGGCAGAGGGCAGAGTCCAGAGGGGAGGTCAGGAGCCCCCTGAAGCGCAGTTCTCAGGCCCACCCGTCTGAACTTGACGGGTCCAGACTTTCCCAGACTCACAAGTCCCACCTGCCCCCTGCTGTTCTCAGACTCTGCTCCATCAGCCACACTAACTCCCCTCTCTTTCCTAGGGAGATTCTGGGGGCCCCCTCGTCTGTGACCTCCCTGCAGCCTGGGTTCTGGTGGGGCTGGCCAGCTGGGGCTTGGACTGCCGGCACCCTATCTACCCCAGCGTCTTCACCAGGGTCGACTACTTTACCGACTGGATCAACAAGATCCAGAGGCTCACACCTCCCCCTGATCCCACATCTGCTCCTCAGACCGGGTTTCCAGACCAGACTCTGCAAGCTGTCAGCTCATCTGGGCGCGGCCCAGCCCTTGTATCTCCCCAGACCTGGCTCCTGCTTGTAGTTTGTGCTCAGGGACCCACAGCAGGCCCTGCGGTGACCTGCTGAGCCCCTCTGTCCTGCTCTCTGCCTCAGGCCCCAGTCTGCTTGCTGGAACCTTCCACGCCTCCCCTCCCTAAGCCCCACTGGCTCTCAGTGATTCCTCCAGGACTTTCCTGTCCATCAGCTGCCTCCTCCCAAGCCAAGCCTGAAAAAACAAACAGAAACAAATAAAAGACTCATCCTGCTTCTGTCTTGGGACCCCACTGCCCCTCCTGCTCCTCAGCATTCACCCCTCCCTTGAGGTCAGGCATCCAGCTCCTGGTGCAAGGAAAGGGGGCCTGTCAGGGAGACTGTCCCAGGGCAGGGGGGGCGGGGAGCCAGAGCTGCCAGCTGGGAAGAGAGCACTGGGGAGCACGGGGGCCTTCAGAGGAAGTGTGTCAGGCAGCTCAGGCTGCATAACAAACACCAGAGCCCAGGGGGCTTAAACAGTGGGAATTTATCACCTCTTAGCCCTGGAGGCGGGAGGTCCGAGGTCCCGCGTGGGCAGGCTGGCTTCCCCCAAGGCCTCTCTGCTGGCGGGCAGACACATCTTCCCTGTGTCCTTGCGTGGTTGTCCCTCTGTGCGTGTCTGTGTCCTCATCTCCTTATAACGACACCAGTCCTGTGGGATTAGGGCCACCCTAGTGACCTCACTTACCCTTAATCACCTCTGTAAAGACCTTATCTCCAAATACAGGCACATTCTGAGGTGCTGGGAGTTAGGACTCCAATAAAAGAATTTTGGAGAACACAATTCAGCGCATAAGTGGAAGTGAGACATTTCACCAGATGTCTACAGTGCCGGGGAGCAAGAGTCTCCCCCAAAGTAGAGAAACGTCAATCCAGGGGTTTGGAGGAAGGAGGACTGACTCCCAGTGGAGGTGGAGGGAAGCTTCAGACTGCAAGGTGATTGAGTTGGACTGGGGTGCATGACCAGGCCGTGAGTAATGGG
Organism: Neomonachus schauinslandi; assembly: GCF_002201575.2. NCBI lineage: Eukaryota > Metazoa > Chordata > Mammalia > Carnivora > Phocidae > Neomonachus > Neomonachus schauinslandi. The sequence goes on along the minus strand of NC_058415.1, from coordinate 1,850,377 downwards.
GTCCTGGCCTGCAGTAGGAAGGGCTCTCAGACATGGAGGGAGAGTGAGTCAGGAGCAGAGGAGGCTGGATGCTGGGCTGAGAGCTGAGGTCCAGACCAGTGGTCCTCAGACCTCTGTTCCTACAGCAGACTCCCAGCACCTTCCTCATCTGCCCCCATGGCCCCACTCTCCCCAGTCGGAAGGGGCCCAACTCGATGTGAAACGGCTCCCTGCTTCCCAGGGCCACAAGCCAGCCTGCCCGAGGTGCCCACACACCTTCAGCAGCTGGATCCTGGTGTCACCTTTCCTGCTCAGCTGACCCAGGACCTAGTGGCCAGGCAATAAGCCTTGAAGCAATGTTCTAGGGTGTCCTCCCTGCCTGTCTGCCTGACAGAGTCCCTGGTGCAGCCATCATAGCCCCCTCCTCATGATGCACCCACCCCAGCCCTCACACCCATAGTGAGGTGGGAAAGCTCCCATTTAATGCATGTCCTGTACAGACCAAGTGCCATTCAGAAGGTTTCATGCAAATTCTTTCCAATTCTGGCATTGTTTCAATATCCTGGATCCTTGCTGACAGATGGACAAAAATGGACTCACGTGCCTGTTAACACTGGGATCTCACTGGTGCAGGCGCTGCTTTCCAGGATGATCTTGGGAGGCCTCGGGAACCTGTCTTCCCAGGGCCCGCATTGTGTGGGCCTTGCTGGCAGACCCTGCCCTAGCCGTCCCTCTGGCCGGAGCCCCACCAATGAGGTACCCCATGCCTGGCTGTGTGCCTGCCACTGGCTCAGCTGTCCCTGGAAAGGGAAAGGTGAGCCTTCTCTTCCTTGGTGGGAAATTCACTTCTGGGGCCCCAGGCAGGGGTGCTGAGGCTCCTGGATGTCCATGAGTACTGAGATGGTGCGTGGTTCTCACACTCTCACAAGCTCAGGGCAGCTTGGGCAGTTCAGCTGGACCATTAGCATCTCGCCTGGTCCTAACCTTCTCTTCTGCCAACCATGGCAGCTGCAGCTGGCTGTGTTCTGGAGTTCCTTCCCTGCCCCTCCTGGAGGTTCTCAGACCTCTACCAGAGGCATCCCACACATACCTCACCTGCACAATGGAACAACCAACTTTCCCCATCACCTGCAGCCAACTTGGTGCTCAGTATTATTATGCTGCTTCAGTTTCCTGTTAAAGATAAAACCAAGTCTCTCAGGGTTCTGCAGTGTTTCAGAGACGGCACAGGTAGGAAGTAGTAGAACTGGGACTCAACCCTACATCTCTCTTGGGGAGCTGGAGCTCCTTGCTATTCCAAACTCTACAGGCTGCACTCAGATGCTGTTACCCTGCCCGCCCTCCCCTCAGATACCTGGGAAAGGCTTCCTCAGATCTGTCCCAAGAGTGGGTTCCAGACACCCACTCCTGAGTAGGCAGTCTAGGGTAGGGTGGGAGAGAAGGGGCCGAGTGGAGGAGCCAGTGAGCCTGGGAACAGGGCCTGGAGGGGCACTGGAGGTGTCTGTGGGGAGAGGGACGTGGACGGTCTGCCCCTGGGGATTCCCTGCCCTCCTAGATGGGGCGCTGGCACCAGCTGCCAGCTCTCATTGCCGAGTCAACCCCAGACAAGCCACAGAAGTGAGAACAAACTAACAAGAACCAATTAGAGGCTTTCTGCTTCCAGTCTGGAGTATAAGGAGCTTGGAAGTGATTACTCCCAACCTCAAAACATGAAAAATATTGAACAAACTAAAAATCAACAGCTCTTCTTAGACCCAGCATAGATTTGAGGTCATAGCGCAAGATGTGGCCCAGAAAAATCAGAGTCCAGCGGATGGAGGACCCCAGCTTGCCCAAGTGTAGTCAGCTGCCAGAGCCATCCCTGCTGTGGGAGAGCTCACACAGTAGCTGGTGGCCAGAGACCTGTGTGGACCTACTCAAGAGTCCAAGGCTCTGGGGTCCAGTCCCGGCGGGGCGCACACTTGCACAAGTGTTTCCTCCAGGAGCCTCATTACGTTCTCAAGTGTAGGTCAGAGAAAACTGCTTCCCACTTCTGGTAGGGCAGATAGTTTCTCCAAACCTGTAGCTTCTCTTCATCCCTGACCAAGCTTTTCATCCAGGAAAAGTTTTATTTTTGATGAAGTCCAATTTTTTCTTTTTTCTTTTATGGCTGGTGCTTTTGCTGTTGGGTCTAAGAGCTCTTCAACAAGCCCTAGCACCCAAAAATGTTCTCCTAGCTTAGTTTATAAGAAGTTCAACGTTTGGGTTTTTTTTTTTTTAAGATTTTATTTATTTATTTATTTGAGCTCCCTGCTGAGCTGGGAGCCCAATGTGGGACTCGATCCCAGGACTCTGGGATCATGACCCGAGCCAAAGGCAGTCGCTTAACCAACTGAGCCACCCAGGCGCCCAAGGTTCAATGCTTTATATCTTACATTTAAATCTATTATCCATTTTGAGTTATTTTCAACATTTGCTGAAAACACTATCCTCTTTCCATAATATTGTTTTTGCACTTTTCTAAAACACAAGTTTGCTGTTTCTGTGTGTGACTCTGTATTCTCTATCCTGTCCATGGAGCCACATACCCATCCCTCCACCAACACCACACTGCCTTATATTATAGCTTTATGTCAAGCCTTAACATCCTCCAATTGTATTCTGCTTTCTCAAAAACAGTTCTAGCTATTCTGGTTCCTTTACCTTTACCCTTCCTCCATACATTTTGGGATAAGTTTGTCTAGGTTGACAAAAGAATTCTGTAGGAAGTCAACATTTTACTATATGTCTTCCAATCCACGAATGTGATATAGCTCTATTTAGGTCTTGTTTAGTTCTTTTCATCAGGGTTTAATTGGTTTTATCATACAGATCCTCTCTTTAAAAAAATTTTTATAACCATGGGATGCCTGGGTGGCTCAGTTGGTTAAGCATCTGCCTTCAGCTCAGGTCATGATCCCAGGGTCCTGGGATCAAGTCCCGCATCGGGCTCCCTGCTCCGCGGGGAGCCTGCTTCTCCCTCTGCCTCTGCCTCTCTCTCTCTATCTCTCATGAATAAATAAATAAAATCTTAAAAAAAATTTTATAACCAAACAGTTCACTTTTTGGAATTGTTTGTACATGGCATTGTGTTTTTAATTTCTGTTTCCAGTTGTTCATTGTTAGTATTAGGAAATACAATTCATGTTTCTTGATGTTGTATCCTGAGACTTTGATAGAGTGATCATCATTCATTAGGCATTTTCTTGTAGATTTCTTTGGATTTTCTATGTGAACAGTCATGTCATCCATGAATATGGACAGTAATACTTCCTTCCTTCTAATCTCTTTGTTTTTATTTCTTTTTCTTGCCATACTGCACTGGCCAGGATCTACAGTACTAAGTTGAAAAGGAGAGATGAGAGAACATTCTGGTCTTGTTTTTGAATTTAAGAGAAAAATGTCCATTCTTTCACTATTATTTATGATGTCATCGGTAGGTTTTTTTGTAGATACTCCTTGCTGGGCTGAGGTAGTGCCCTTCTAGTCCCAGTTTTATGAGTGTTTAACATGAATTTGTGTTGAGTTTTGTCAAATACTTTTCTGCATTAACTGCTATGCCCATGTGGGTCCTTTTCTTTAGATTATTAATATGGTGGATTACATTGATGATTTTTGAATATTGAACCAGGCTTGCATTCCTAGAATAAACTCCATTTAATCATAGTATATTGGGGTGCCTGGGTGGCTCAGTTGGTTATGCATCTGCCTTCAGCTCAGGTCATGATCTCAGGGTCGTGGGATTGAGCTCCACATCGGACTCCCTGCCCAGTGGGAAGTCTGCTTCTCCCTCTGCCTACAGCTGTCCCTGCTTGTGCTCTCTTTCAAACAAATAAATAAAATCTTAAAAAAAAATCACAGTGTATTATTATTTCCTTCCTTCTTCATGTGTTGGCTTTATTTTGCTATTTTTTTATAGTTTCCTTTGGTGGAAGCTTAGATTATTAATTTGAGAACTTCCTTCTTTTCTAATATAGGCATTTAGTGCCTTTTTTCTGTCTTAGCAATGTTTTATCTGGCTCTACCACATTTTATATGTTGTATTTTCATTTTCATTTAGTTCTGTATATTTTTTAAAATTTCTTTGAGATCCTTGTTTTAACCATGAATTATTTAGAAGTTTGCATCTTAATTTTCAAATATTTGTAGGCTTTCTTCTTACTATTGTCATTTTTATATTATTTAAAGCTTATACTTTGGACATAGTAAAGTGTGATGATGTTTATTTTAGTTACTTTAAATGTATTCTTCAAATATCATTGGAATTTTCAATTTTCAAACATTAATTTTACCCAGTAGTTCAGATCAGTCTTTTGTACTTGTTAGAGTAACCATAAGGGAATGCCCTGAAAATATAAACCCTAGGCTTCCAGAGACATGTTTATCTGGGGAATAGTGGGAGTTTGTGGGTCCCCATTATACTTGCTTTCTGGGCCAGCACACAAGGATCCTGAAGAAATCCAGGATCCAGGATCCAGGAGAGGGGCCCAATCGTCAAGCTCTGGTGCTTTCTAGGATATGATCAGAGAATCCCAGGCCCTGTGCTGGCAGGGACTAGAACTAGCACCATGATCTAGTGAGCACTCAGGGTGAGGGGAGCACCAGCCTCTCCCTTGCTGGTCAGCATCTGATTCTGAGCTTGTGGTTGCAGCAGTAATGCTCAGTAGGCCCATGGCTGAGCCATCAGGCGGGGTTTACCAGCTTTGACAGCCATGGGCCCTGGCTGTGGGCAGTGTCCATGAAAGCTCAGGGAGGCTAGTCCACAGGGAAGCAGTCTTGGACAAGTTAACACTGACCTCTGCCACTTCAACGGTCAACATGTTCATCATGACCCCTGACCCCCCCACCCAAATAAAGACACAATTTCTCATGAGGTTGCCCCTCTTTTATTTTTCAAACATCACCAACATCATTTCATAAAGAAAGGACATCCTAACCCAAATTGATTAGGAAGCACGTCTTGCAAAACAAGCATGTTTGCCCTAAAACAAGACTTTTAGTGACTTCCATAGACCATTCCTGATTTCTACAATTGTGGGAAGTCAATGCTAGAAATCACCTCAGATGTTGTGTGCTGTCAGGAGCTTCTGTGAAGGCAGGAAGCTGGCACCCTCACTGGCCACATGGGCAATGGGGGTAAAGGGACAGCAGGTACCAGCTCTGTGCTCTCAGCGAGGCTGACCTCTGCCTACATCCCTTTGTGTCCCTGCCTTCCGAGGAATGACGGCAGTGCCGGGAACACTGCCCAGCTTCCCGATGAGTTAGTACAGAATTGCTCCTGCCTGACGAGAGGGTTGCCTGCAGGCCAGAGGGCTCCAGTCTTCCCTGGAACACATTGCTCTCAGCCCACCACTTAACAATCCCCTTCAGGGGCGCCTGGGTGGCTCAGTCGGTTAAGCGACTGCCTTCGGCTCAGGTCATGATCCTGGAGTCCCGGGATCGAGTCCCGCATCGGGCTCCCTGCTCGGCGGGGAGTCTGCTTCTCCCTCTGACCCTCCCCCCTCTCATGTGCACGCTCTCGCTCTCTCTCTCTCTGTCATTCTCTCTCTCAAATAAATAAATAAAATCTTAAAAAAAAATAAAATAAAATAAAATAAAAATTAAAAATAGGGCGCCTGGGTGGCTCAGTCGGTTAAGCGACTGCCTTCGGCTCAGGTCATGATCCTGGAGTCCCTGGATCGAGTCCCGCATGGGGCTCCCTGCTCGGCAGGGAGTCTGCTTCTCCCTCTGACCCTCCCCCGTCTCATGTGCTCTCTCTCATTCTCTCTCTCTCAAATAAATAAATAAAATCTTAAAAAAAAAAAAACAATGCCCTTCAAACAAAGCCACTTGAGCAGCATATTCGTAAAGGTTGCTCTGTTAGGATATGCAGTCTGTGATTTGGAAAATGATGGCTCCTTGCCTTGTTCTTGGAGAAACAAGACATACTGTGCGGAGAACTCAGCCCAGGGGACCCAGGGTCTCACTGACTGTCAAGACTGTTTCTTCAGCCAGTGCTTCCATTCCTGGTTGGGGGTAGAGAAGCCGGGTGGTTGCTGCCTTCACTGTGATGGCCTTTTGCTGGTGTCACTGGCTAAGGTTGCTTTGTTCAATATTGTGTACAAAAGGTCTCCCAGCACCTGCCTCTCTCTCAGTTGAGCCACAGCCATGCTGCCCCTAGGCTGAGCATCTCCTCTGCACACCCGTGGATGGTGGTCACTTCCCTGATTCCACGAATGTGTCATCCACTTAGACTATTATTTCTTGGTGTTCTTTGCAACTTTCAATTCCAAAGAAATTGAAATCCTTTTTGTGGATCAGAGAACAGTGGGAACACCTCATCTTGTAGCCCATGCTCCCGAACACTAACCTAGTCTCTTTAAGGGCCTTGGTCTTGCTCTCTTGAAGGTCTCCTCGGGGTCAACACCACTGGGCTGGTGAGTTTGACAAGATGCCATTCTTCCCAGGTGTGGAGATGCCCTCCCGTGTCTGGGGCAGAAGGTGGGGACAGCCGGATGGGAAGCAAGCATGCAGGTCAATATAGGGGTGAGTCCCAGGGAAGAGTCCATACATCAGGTGCAGGTCCCCTCTGAGCCCCCTGTCTGAGAAGAGCCCCTCAATGTGGATCTTAGAGAGGGCGAGCCTCCTCAGCCCTGTTTCTCACGGGGTGGCAGGTGGAGCTATAGGTCTCCTGTGCACAGAGCCCAGAGCGGGCAGAGAGCACCTGCCAGCACCTCTGTGGGGGTCAGGGACCAAAGGGGACCTCGAAAAGCCCCTCCTGGGAGAATGTACCTGTCCCGAGGCAGGGGTGTCTGCCCCTTGGGCCTCCATCTGTCCTTCTGGGGTTCCGTGTCCACAAGCCGCAATCCTGACTTGCATGTGTACAGTGCCCCCAGCGTGTGGCAAGCCAGGCTGCAAATACCTGCCCTGAGGGTACAGATCAGCAGGGCAAAACCTGTTGCTCCCTGCTGGTGAGACAACTATAACAGAAAGGCGGGCTCCTGAGAGCAGGGCCCAGGTGTCAGGGAAGTGGAGGCAGAAACCCAGGAAGGCTGGGGCTTTTAGATATGAAGTATCTAAAGTAGTCAAAAATCAGTGAAAAAAAGATTTTATCTGGAATATATAAAGAACTCTTACAACTCAATAATAAAGGACAAATCAATGAAGAATGGGCAAAGGATGAAGACACATTGCTCCAAACAATTTACAGAAATGGCCAATAAGCATATGAAACGATGCTCAGCATCAGGGAAATGCAATCCAAAATCACACTGAGATGTCACTTCAGAACCACGAAGATGATCATTATCAAAAAGACAGATGGGAGGGGCGCCTGGGTGGCTCAGTTGGTTAAGCGACTGCCTTCGGCTCAGGTCATGATCCTGGAGTCCCGGGATCGAGTCCCACATCGGGCTCCCTGCTCGGCGGGGAGTCTGCTTCTCCCTCTGACCCTCTTCGCTCTCATGCTCTCTGTCTCTCATTCTCTCTGTCTCAAATAAATAAATAAAATCTTTAAAAAAAAAAAAAGACAGATGGGGGCGCCTGGGGGGCTCAGTTGGGTGAGTGTCTGCCTTCAGCTCAGGTCATGATCCCAGGGTCCTGGCATCGAGTCCCGTGTTGGGCTCCCTGCTCGGTGGGGAGCCTGCGTCTCCCTCTGTGCTCCCCCAGCTTGTGCTCTCTCTGTGTCAAATAAATGAATAAAATCTTAAAAAAAAAAAGATGATAGGGACGCCTGAGTGGCTCAGTTGTTTAAGTGTCCAATTCTTGGTTTCGGCTCAGGTCATGATCTCAGGGTCATAGAATCGAGGCTTCCTGCTTCGCAGGGAGTCTGCTTTTCCCTCTGCTCCTTCCCCTGTGTGCTCTCTCTCTCAAATAAATAAATTCATAAATAAACCCTAAAAAAAAAAAACCCAGGGGATAGCAAGCATTGGCTAGAATGTGGAAAGTGGAATCCTTGTTCCTAGCGAGTGGAAACATTTAAAATGGTGCAGCCACTTTGAAACAGTCAGGTGGTTCTTGAAAAAAGAATATAGAGATTTTACATGACCCAGCCTTTCCCCTTTTAGGTGTACAGCCATGAGAAATGAAACATGCGTCCCCACAAAAACTTCCACACAAATGTTCACAGCAGAATTTTCATATTAGCCAAATGGTAGAAACGACCCAAACGTTCATCAGCTAAGGAATGGATTTGACAACTTAGGGGTGGCTCCACAGGGCGGAATACTATTGGTAGTGTGTGCAAACATGTGGGCGGACCTGGAAAACATTATTCCAAGTGAAAGGCCACATGTCATATAATTCCATTCATACCGAAGTCCAGAAGGTAGGAGTCTCTAGAGACAGAGGGGATGAGCAGGTGTGGAGGGCTAAGGCCCAGATGACAGGACAGAACGACGGTGACGGGGGCAAGATTTCTTTCAGAGCTGATGAAAAGTTCTAAAATTTATAGTGGAAATGGTTACGAATTCTATACGCTAAAAGCCATAAAACCATACACTTTAAATGAGTGAATTATATCCTATGTGAATGTCTTGATAGAGTTTTTATTTTATAATTGAGCTGGAGCAAAAATGTCACAATGCTAACCCTGTGTCTACATATTCTCTACACTGCTTTCTAGGGCATTTTCCCATTTTTTTATAAGGTTGAAACATTCCTAATGACTTTATCCATTTTCATTGAAAGAGGAAAAAAGCAGTGAGTGTGAATGAATGTGGGCCAACTGTGATCTATGGACCCCGGTGGGGTCACCTCAACTCATGTGAGGAGACATAAAACATCATGGAGCGGGGCTGGTCATGTCCAGCAGCTGGTCCTGGAGACCCCCTGGGGCGTTGTGTGACTAGTGACTTAGAGGCTCTCCTTCCCTGATTTAGGAAGGAACATGAGAGAACCGGCATCTGGTCAGTTTCCTGCTAACAGATTGCACATCGGGATTGACTAACGTAAATAAATTAGGAGCCCTACAAACTGGGGACTCCTCTGTAGATTGTGCTTGTGGGCGGAAAACATCTCTCAATGTCCATACACCTTGTACACTTTCACACAATACACGTCCCTGAAACAGGATCTTCAGAATGAACCGAGACAAAGGACATTCCTAAGGACAAATGATGGAATGAGGGTGGACTCTGACCTTCAGAGACTGTGGGGAGGAAGGAGAAGGAACCCTCAGGCAGCACAGCCTAACCCCAAGATACTTTACTAAAATGAGCACCAAGGGCCCAGGTTTGCACACAAGCATCCCGGACGGAGCGGGCCCTCAGAACTCTGGGAGTCATGTCCAGGGCCCTCCCAGG
>NC_058415.1:1784312-1831099 GCF_002201575.2 Neomonachus schauinslandi | reverse complement strand
GGTATTATTTCTTCTTTGAATGTTTGGTAGAATTCCCCAGGGAATCCATCAGGCCCTGGACTCTGGTTTTTTGGGAGGTTTTTGATCACTGCTTCAATCTCCTTACTGGTTATTGGCCTATTCGGGTTGTCGATTTCTTCCTGTTTCAGTCTTGGCAGCTTATAGGTTTCCAGGAAGGCCTTCATTTCATCCAGATTGCTCAGTCTATTGGCGTATAGTTGTTGATAAGAATTTCTAATAATTGTTTCTATTTCCTTGGTGTTAGTCGTGATCTCTCCCCTTTCATTTTTAATTTGGGTCCTTTCTCTTTTCTTTTGGATAAGTCTGGCCAGTGGTTTATCGCTCTTATTAATTCTTTCAAAGAACCAACTTCTAGTTTCGTTGATCTAATTGACTGTGTTTCTGGTTTCTAATTCATTGATCTCTGCTCTAATTTTAATTATTTCTTTTCTAATGCGTGGCTTAGGCATCTTTTGTTGCTTTTTCTCTAGTTCTTTAAGGTGGAGAGTTAGTTGGTGAAGTCGGGATTTTCCTATTTTTTTTGAGTGAGGCTTGGATGGCTATGTATTTCCCCCTTAGGACCGCCTTTGCAGAATCCCATAGGTTTTGGACTAATGTGTTTTCATTCTCATTGGTTTCCATGAATTGTTTAAGTTCTTCTTTGATTTCCTGGTTGACCCAAACATTCTTGAGCAGAGTGGTCTTTAGCTTCCAAGTGTTTGAATTTCTTCCAGATTTTTTCTTGTGATTGAGTTCCAGTTTTAAAGCATTGTGGTCTGAGAAGATGCAGGGAATAATCTGTCTTTTGGTATTTGGTTGAGACCTGATTTGTGACCCAGTATATGGTCTGTTCTGGAGAAAGTTCTATGTGCGCTCAAGAAGAATGAGTATTCTGTTGTTTTAGGGTGGAATGTTCTGTATATATCTATGAGGTCCATCAATCCTGTGTGTCATTCAAAGCTCTTGTTTCCTTGTTGAGTCTCTGCTTAGATGATCTGTCTATTGTTGAGAGTGGAGTATTGAGGTCTCCTACAATTAACCTATTGTTATCAATATGACTCTTTGCTTTGGTTAACAGTTGGCTTATGTAGATGGCTGCTCCCATGTTGAGGGCATAGATATTTACAGTTGTTAGATCTTCTTCTTGGATAGGCCCTTTAAGAATGATATAGTGTCCTTCTGTGTCTCTAACTACAGACTTTAGTTTAAAATCTACTTTGTCTGATATAAGAATTGCTACCCCAGCTTTCTTTTGAGGTCTGTTGGCATGGAAGATGGATCTCCATCCCTTCACTTTCAGTCTGGATGTATCTTTAGGTTCAAAATGAGTCTCTTGTAGACAGCATATGGACGGGTCCTGTCTTTTTATCCAGTCTGCAACCCTGTGCCTTTTTATGGGAGCATTTAGGCCATTCATTTTGAAGGTGATTATTGAAAGATATGAATTTATTGTCATTACATTGCCTGTGAAGTCCTTGTTTCTATAGATTGTCTCTGTAAACTTCTGTTGTATATCACTCTTGGGGTCTTTCTTCTTCTATAGAACCTCCCCTTAATATTTCTTGTAGGGGTGGCTTAGTGGTCACATATTCTTTCAGTTTCTGCCAGTCTTGGAAGCTCTGCCTCTCTCCATCCATTTTAAATGAGAGCCTTGCCAGATAAAATATTCTTGGCTGCATGTTCTTCTCATTTAGTACCCTGAATATGTCTTGCCATCCTTTTCTGGCTTGCCAGGTCTCTATAGATAAGTCTGACGTTATTCTGATGTTCCTCCCTCTGTACCTAAGGAATCTCTTCCCCCAACTGCCCTTAAGATGGTTTCCTTGGTTGTAAGATTTGCGAGTTTTACTATTACATGCTGGGGCGTTGGCCTGTTTTCCTTGATCTTTGGAGGGGTCCTCTCTGCCTCTAGGACACGAATGTATGTTTCCTTCCCAAGATTAGGGAAGTTCTCAGCTACGATTTGCTCAAATATATCTTCTAGTCCTCTCTCTCTCCACCCCCTTAGGGATCCCAGTAATTCTGACATTGGAACGTTTCATGGTGTCACTTATTTCTCTAATTCTGTTTTCATAGATTTTGAGTTGTTTCTCCCTGGCCTCCTCTTTTCCTTCTTTTCTATCAACTGGTCTTCTAGATCACTAGTTTATTCTTCTGCCTCGCTTACCCTAGCTGTTAGATTATTTAGATTAGAGTGGCTTTCATTTATGCCCCTAGAGATTCTATGATGCCATTAATTGATTTCTCCATTCCAGCTATGGTCTTCATAACTGTTACCCTGAAGTCCATTTCCGACATCTTGGTTATATCTGTATCCGTTTGTAAATCTGTGGCAGAAGTCACAGTCTCTTAGTCTTTCCTATGTGGGGGTTCCTCCTCCTAGTCATTCTGTTGAGGGGTGGTTGAGAGAATGTACAGAGTCCAAATTATTGACCACAGCTCAAGTAGATGCACCTGTTTTATAGGGACCTTAGGGTTGTTGGCCTCTTGTTCTCCCAGCCTGTCTTCTGGGGGAGTGGCCTGCCCTGCTGTTACTCAGGCAACCCTGTTTGGGCAGAGTTGCCCTGCCCCCTGTGGCAGGGGATGGGCTTAGTGAAAACCGTTTTTGGGGGGCTTTTGTTCTCTGGCAGCTTTCCGTGGTGGCTTTCCATGTCTCTTCCAAGAGTCAGAGCAGAAGAGATTGTTTCCAACCCTCTGCTTCAGAACAGAGATCGCAGTCTGTTCTTCAGTGAACTCTCCAGGCCACACTATCTCCGTTTCTGTCTGTGCTGCTATAAACTCTAGCGTCCTGGGTTGTGCGCCCCTCAGCAGGGCTCCCCGTCCTCGCCTCCAGGTCAGGGCACGGGGGCACGTCTCTGCCCTTTTTGCTTCTAGATCCACCAGCCGCCCCCAGTTTGCACGTGCAGCCCTGCGCTCCAGGTTTCTATCGGGGGGCTGCCCTAAAGTCCTTCCCCCCCCGCCCCGGTCTGCGAGTCTGTGCCCCGTCCCTCGTGTGGGAGGCTTTCATTCACCGTGGGTGCAGGAGCCGTGGGGATCCCCACAGCTTCCCTCCCCCTTCCGTTTATCTTCTAATATCTGCCCGGGGAATCCAGCTTCCTGCTTCATACCTTGATACCAACCACCTGCGGTAATCTGTTTGTAGAGATCCAGATATATCTACTTACATCTCAGGCTGATCTTGTGGGTGTTCAGAGTGGTCTGGTAAATATCCAGCTCAATTCAGGGGACCGGTTGGAATAGGGTCCCTTACTCTTCCGCCATCTTTTCCTGCCCTCCTCTCCATCTGTTGAAGGGCACCTCGGCTCCTCCTACAGTTGGGCTATTGTGGACATTGCTGCTATGAACATTGGGGTGCATGTGCCCCTCCTTTTCACTACATCTGTATCTCTGGGGTAAATACCCAGTAGTGCAATTGCTGGTCATAGGGTACCTCTATTTTTAACTTTGTGAGGAACCTCCATACTGTTTTCCAGAGTGGCTGTACCAGCTTGCATTCCCACCAAGAGGGTAAGAGGGTTCCCCTTTCTCCATATCTTTGCCAACATTTGTTGTATCCCATTTTGTTAATTTTTGCCATTGTTACTGGTGTAAGTAAGGTGGTATCTCATTGGGCTTTTGATTTGTATTTCCCTGATGACAAGTGATGTTGAGCATTTTTTCATTTGTTTGTAGGCCATTTGTATGTCTTCTTTGGAGAAATGTCTGTTTGTGTCTTCTGCCCATTTCTTGACTGGATTATTTGTTTTATGGGTGTTGAGTTTGATAAGCTCTTTATAGATATTGGATACCAGCCCTTTATCTGATACATCATCTGCAGATATCTTCTCCCAGTCCGTGGGTTGCATCTTAGTTTTGTTGACTATTTCCTTTGCTGTGCAGAAGATTTTTATCTTGATGAAGTCCCAAAAGTTCATTTTTGCCTTTGTTTCCCTTGCCTTTAGAGGCGTGTCTAGCAAGAACTTGCTGAGGCCCAGGTCAAAGATGTTACTGCCATATAGTCTCCTCTAGGATTTTGATGGATTCCTGTTTCATATGTAGGTCTTTCATCCATTTTGAGTCTATTTTTGTGTATGGTGTAAGAAAATGGTCCACTTTCATTCTTCTGCATGTGGCTGTCCAATTTTCCCAGCACCATTTATTGAAGAGACTGTTCTTTTTCCATGGGATATTCTTTCTTCTTTGTCAAAGATTAGTTTACCATAGAGTTGAGGGTCCATTTCTGGGGTCTCTATTCTGTTCCATTGATCTATGTGTCTGTTTTTGTGCCAATACCATGCTGTCTTGATGATCACAGCTTTTTAATGTAGCTTGAAGTCCAGAATTGTGATGCCTCCAGCTTTGGATTTGTTTTTCAACATTCCTCTGGCTATTCTGGGTCTTTTCTGGTTCCATACAAATTTTAATATTGTTTGTTCCAGCTCTGTGAAAAATGTCAGTGGTATTTTGATAGGGATTGCATTGAATGTGTAGACTGCTCTGGGTAGCATAGACGTTTTCACAATATTTGTTCTTCTAATACATGAGCATGGAATGTTTTTCCATCTCTTTGTGTCTTCCTCAATTTCTTTCTTAAGTGTCCTGTAGTTTTTAGAGTACAGATCCTTTACCTCTTTGGTTAAGTTTATTCCGAGGTATCTTATGGTTTTTGGTGCTATTATAAATGGAATCAATTCTCTAATTCCTCTTTCTACAGTTGCATTGTTAGTGGATAAGAAAGCAACTGATTTCTGTGCATTGATTTTGTATCCTGTCACATTACTGAATTGCTGTATGAGTTCTGGTAATTTGGGGGTGGAGTCTTTTGGGTTTTCCACATAAAGTATCATGTCATCTGCAAAGAGAGAGAGTTTGACTTCTTTGCCAATTTGAATGTCTTTTATTTCTTTTTGTTGTCTGATTGCTGAGGCTAGGACTTCTAGTACTGTGTTGAACAATAGTGGTGAGAGTGGGCATCCCTGTCATATTCCTGACCTTAAGGGAAAAGCTCTCAGATTTTCCCTATTGAGAATGATATTCCCTGTGGGCTTTACATAGATGGCTTTTATGGTATCAAGGTATGTACCCTCTATCACTACACTGTGGAGAGTTTTTATCAAGAAACGATGCTGTATTTTGTCAAATGCTTTTTCTGCATCTATTGAGAGGATCATATGGCTCTTTTATTAATGTAGTGTATCACACTGATTTGTGAATGTTGAACACCCTTGCAGCCCAGGAATAAATCCCACTTGGTCATGGTGAATAATCCTTTTAATATACTGTTGGATCCTATTGGATAGTATTTTGGTGAGTATTTTGGCATCCACGTTCATCAGGGAAATTGGTCTGTAATTTTCCTTTTTCTTTGGGTCTTTGTTTGGTTTTGGGATCAAGGTAATGCTGGCCTCATAGGAAGAGTTTGGAAGTTTTGCTTCCATCTCTATTTTTTGAAACAGCTTCAGTAGAATAGGTATTATTTCTTCTTTGACTGTTTGGTAGAATTCCCCCGGGAAGCCATCTGGCCCTGGACTCTTGTTTTTTGGGAGGTTTTTGATTGCTGCTTCAATTTCCTTGCTGGTTATGGGTCTGTTCAGATTTTCTATTTCTTCCTGTTTCAGTTTTGGTAGTTTATAAGTTTCCAGGAATGCATCCATTTCTTCCAGATTGCCTAATTTGTTGGCATATAGTTGCTCATAATACGTTCTTAAAATTGTATTTCCTTGGTGGTGGTCGTGATCTCTCCTTTTTCATTTATGATTTTATTATTTGGGTCCTTTTTCTTTTCTTTTGTTCTACTGTTCTTCTGATTTCTATTTCATTGATTTCTGCTCTAAACTTTATTTCTCTTCTCCTACTTGGTTTAGGCTTTATTTGCTGTTCTTTCTCTAGGTCCTTTAGGTGTACAGTTAGCTTGTGCATTTGGGATTCTAATTTTTTGAGAGAGGCTTGGATGGCTATGTACTTTCCTCTTAGGACCATCTTTGCTGTATCCCAAAGGTTTTGAACAGTTGTGTTTTCATTTTCATTAGTTTCCATGAATTGTTTCAGTTATTCTTTAATTTCCTGGTTGACCCATTCATTCTTTAGTAGGATGCCCTTTAGCCTCCAAGTGTTTGAGTTACTTCTAAAATTCCTCTTGTGATTGAGTTTCAAAGCATTGTCATCTGAAAATATGCAGGAAATAATCCAAATCTTTTGGTATCGGTTGAGATTTGATTTGTGACCCAGTTTGTGATCTATTCTGGAGAGTGTTCCATGTGCACTAGAGAAGAATGTGTATTCTGTTGCTTGAGGATGGAATACTCTGTATATATCTGAAGTTCATCTGGTTCAGTGTGTCATTGAAAGCCCTTGTTTCCTTTCTGATATTCTGCTTAGATGATCTGTCCATTGCTGTGAGTGGGGTGTTGAAATGCCCTATTATTAATGTATTATTATCAATGTGTTTCTTTACTTTGGTTATTAATTGGTTGATATAATTGGCTGCTCCCAAATTAGCATAAGTATTTATAGTTGTTAGATCTTCTTGTTGGGTACACCTTTTAAGTATGATATAGTGTCCCTCTTCATCTCTTACTACAGTCTTTGGCTTAAAATCTAATTTGTCTGATATGAGGATTGCTACCTCAGCTTTCTTTTGATGTCCATTAGCATGGTAAATGGTTTTCCACCCACTCACTTTCAGTCTGGAGGTGTCTTAGGGTCTAAAATGAGTCTCTTGCAGACAGCATATGGAAGGGTCTTGCTTTTTTATCCAATCTGATACCTTGTGTCTTTTGATTAGAGCATTTAGACCATTTACATTCAGAGTAACTATTGAAAGATATGAATTTAGTGCCATTGTATTACCTGTACAGTCCCTGTTTCTGTAGATTTTCTCTGTTTCTTTCTAGTCTATGTTGGGCTCTTTCCTCACTTAAAAGATTGCCCTTAATATTTCTTGCAAGACTGACTTGATGATCCCATATTCTTTCAGTTTCTGTCTGTCCTGGTAGCTCTTTATCGCTCTTTCCATTCTGAATGACTTGCTGGATAAAGTATTCTTGGCTGCATATTTTTCTCTTTTAGTACCCTGAATATATCATGCCAGCCCTTTCTGGCCTGCCAGGTCTCTGTGGATAGATCTGATGTTATTGTGATATTCCTTCTCTATATGTAAAAAATCTCTCAGGATAGCTTCCTTGGCTCTAAGATTTGCAAGCTTCACTCTTATATGTCAGGGTGGTGATCTATTTTTATTGATTTTGGGAGGGGTCCTCTCTACCTCTTGGACATAAATGCCTGTTTACTTCCCCAGATTAAGGAAGTTCTCATCTATGGTTTGCTCAAATATTCCTTCTGGCCCTCTTTCTTTTTCATTTCCCTGAGGCACCCCAATAATTCTGATATTGCTTCATTTTATATCATTGCTGATTTCTTGTAGCCTCCCCTCATGGTCAGTTAGTTGTTTTTCTCTGTTTACCTCGGCTTCCTTCCTTTCCATCAACTTGTCTTTTATGTCATTACTCTCTCTTATGCCTCATTTACCCTATCTGTTATAGCATCCAATTTAGGCTGCATCTCAGAGGATTTTTAATTTTGGCCTGATTAGATCTCATTTCTGCACTAAGAGATTCTCTAGTGTCTTTTATGCTTTTTTCAAGCCCAGTTAGTAACTTCATCATTGTTATCTTGAATTCCAGCTGACATTTACTTCTATCTATATCAATAGATCTGTGGCAGAGAGTATTACTTCTGGGTCTTTCTTTTATTGTGAATTCCTCCTGCTAGTCATTTTGCCCAGAGAAGAATGGATGAATGCATGAACAGAATAAAAAATATCAGCCATGACCCAAGCAAGATACACACCCAACAAATCCAGAAAGGTCAGAAACCAAAAAAAGTAAAGAAGAAGAAAAAGTGTGGGGGAAAAAAACAAGGGGGGGTGCAGGAAGAGAGAATATAATCTGAGAGGAGGGTGGACAAAACAGGGTGATCCACTTGGTTGTGAGTGTATTTTGGTCTTTGTGTTAGAAGGTACTAAATCCCAAAATTGTAAAGAAAGCAAAACTTATATATATACAAAAATAAAATTGAATAGAGTGAAAGGAAGCCAAAAATGAAGAATATATCTATAAAATATAAAGGTAAAAATGAACGTTAAAAAAAGACTTAAAAACAAAGAATTGACAAAATAAGAAACTAGTTGAAAAGGAAAAGAAAAGAAATGGAAACCATCAAAACCCTAGAAGAGAGCATATGGCAGTAACGTCTTCAACATTGGCCACAGCAAGTTCTTGCTAGACACACCTCTAAAGGCAAGGGAAACAAAGGCAAAAATGAACTTTTGGGACTTCATCAAGATAAAAAGCTTCTGCACAGCAAAGGAAATAGTCAACAAAACTAAGAGGCAACCCATGGAATGGGAGAAGATATTTGCAGATGACATATCAGATAAAGGGCTGGTATCCAATATCTATAAAGAGCTTATCAAACTCAACACCCATAAAACAAATAATCCAGTCAAGAAATGGGCAGAAGACACAGACATTTCTCCAAAGACATACATATAACCAACAGACACATGAAAAAATGTTCAACATCACTAGCCATCAGAGAAATACAAATCATTTCTTGCAGGGCTGGCTTGGTGGTCACGTAGTCTTTCAGTTTCTGCCTGTCTTAGAAGCTCCTTGTTTCTCTATCCATTCTGAATGACAGCCTTGCTGGATAAAGTAACCTTGGCTGCATGTTCTTCTCATTTAGTACCCTGAATATGTCTTGCCAGCCCTTTCTGGCTTGCCAGGTCTCTGTGGACAGGTCTGACGTTATTTTAATGTTCCTCTGTCTGTATGATGTAAGAAATCTCTTCCCCCTCACCACTTTCAAGATTGTTTCCTGGGCGCCTGGTTGGCTCAGTTGGTTAAGCGACTGCCTTCGGCTCAGGTCATGATCCCGGAGTCCTGGGATCGAGTCCCACATCGGGCTCCCGGCTCGGCGGAGAGCCTGCTTCTCCCTCTGACCCTATCCCCTCTCATGCTGTTTCTCTCTCTCAAGTAAATAAATAAATAAAACCTTAAAAAAAAAAAAAAAGATTGTTTCCTTGGATCTAAGATTTGCAAATTGTACTATTATATGTTATGGCTTTAGTCTGTTCTCATTGATCTTTGGAGAGGTCCTCTCTGCCTCTTGGACACGAATGCTTGTTTCCTTCCCCACTTTAGGGATGTTCTCAGCTACGATTTTCTCAGATATATTCTCTAGACATCTCTCTCTCTCCACCCCCTCAAGGATCCCAATAATTCTGATATTGGAACGTTTCATTGAGTCACTAATCTCTCTCAGTTTGATTCCTTGGGTTTTAATTTGTTTTCCCATGCTGCCTCGGTTTCCTTCTTTTCTATCATTTCCTCCAGCTCACTAATTTGTTCTTCTGCCTTGTTTACCCTGGCAGTCAGAGTATCCAGTTTAGACTGCATTTCATTTATAGCATTTTTTAATTTGGCCTGATTCGATCTCATTTCTGCCCTTAGAGATTCTATACTGTTTTTAGTATTTTTCTCAAACCTAGATATTGCCTTGATAATTGTTACTCTGAAGTCTATCTCTGCCATCTTGGTTATATCCATATCCATTAGTTCTGTGGCAGAGGCCACAGTCTCTGATTCTTTCCTTTGTTGGGGGTTCCTCCTCCTAGTCATTCTGTTGAGGGGTGGTTGAGGGAGTGTACAGAGTCCTAAATATCAACCACAATCCAGGAAAGATGCACCCTGGGAAAATCTGGAGTGTTCAGAAGCCACCACCAAAAAAACAAAGCCAAAATGAAACCCAAGAATAAAATTTATGAAATTAAAAATTTTTTAAAAATTAAAAAAATGTTTTAAAAAGTAGGGTGAGGGGGGCTATAATCTCTCAGTATGGGCAAGGTAGGGTGTTTCAGTACCTCTTGGGTGTATTTTGTTCTCTTTAATAGAGAACACTACTTCCCAGAGTTCCAGGGAAAATAAAACTGGTACACATATAAAGGTAGTATTGAATAGGGAAAAAAGGACTACATTGAAGCTTTTAGCTATTAAAATATATGTGTGTGTGTGTGTGTGTGTGTGTGTGTGAAAAAGTACAAGTTAAAAAGCTACTATGAAAAGTTATATTAAACATCTAGTTGAAGTGAGAAAAAGGTAAAAAGAAAAAACAGAAGAAATATAAGAATAAAAGGAAAAGAAAAAATATATAGGTGTGAGAAAGTACAAGTTAAAAAGCTATGAAATATGTTATATTAAACATCTAGTTGAAATGAGAAAAAGATAAAAAGAAAAAACAGAAGAAACATGAGAAAGAATAAAAAAGAAAAAAAGTTGTATCTGAGAAATAAACCAGCCATAAGGTAACATCTGGAGCTCAGTATACTACTTTCCCCTGGTGTTGGGGTTTTATGGTTTTATGGGGACCCTAGGGTTGTCATCTTCTTGTTCTTCCAGCTTGTCTTCTGGGGGAGGGGCCTGCTGCGCTGTTTTTCAGGCCACCCTGCTTCAGCTGAGTTGGCCTGCCCCTTATGTGGGGTCTGGGCTCTGTCCAAACCGGTTTTGGGGGCTTTTGTTCTCTGGCAGCTTTTCTGCCTTTTCACCTTTTCGGAGGGTCAGGGCAAAGGAAAATGTCCACACCCAGACCTCTGCCCCAGGGCAGGGAAACCACAGTTTGCTCCTCTCTGAACCCTCCAGAACACAGAGTCTCCCTTTTTGTAAGCGCCTGCCGAAAACCCGCAGCCACCCACAGGCAGTGCAGGCCCCCAGCAGCCCTCTCAGTGGTTGACTTAGGCCCCTGCTTGTCATTGCCCTTTGTGCTTCTAAAACTGTGACTGGTCCTGGGTCAGAGGCTGCCCCAGGTCTGCTCCTACACGCCCCCTAAGCTCCTGGATCCTGATTGAGCACTGTTATTAGGCCCTTCCCCTTCCGCCACTACTGCTCTGCAAGTTATCGCCGTCGCCAGCACAGGACGTTTTTGCAGTCCAGTGTTATATTACTTTCCAGGTGCCAGGTATGTCAGGTCCCTCCCCCTTCTGTTTATCTTCCGATATCAGCCCACAGAATCACAGCTCCATCCTTCATACCTTGAAACTGAGGACTTTCTGCTTCCAGATATGTATTTCTGGATGTATATATCTGGAATATATATCCAGATATATATTCCTACATTTTACATCTCAGGCTGATGTTGTGGGTGTTCAGAATTGTCTGGTAGATATCCGGCTGAATTCAGGGGACCTGTTGAATTGGAGTCCCCTTCTCCTCTGCCATCTCCTCCCCCCCCCCCCCCCCCGCCCCGGGCATTTAGACCATTTCAATTCAAAGTAATTATTGATAGGTATGTACTTACTGCCATTTTGTTAACTGTTTTCTGGTTGTTTTTGTAGCTCTTCTCTGTTCCTTTTGCTCTCTTTCCTTGTGATTGACTTTCTTTAGTATTATGCTTGGCTTTTTATTTTTTGTGTGTATCTAGGTTTTTGGTTCGTGGTTACTTTGGGGTTCATATATAACATCTTAAGAATAGAGCAATCTAGGGGTGCCTGGGTGGCTCAGTCGTTAAGCGTCTGCCTTCAGCTCAGGTCATGATCCCAGGGTCCTGGGATGGAGCCCCGCATCGGGCTCCCAGCTCTGTGGGAAGCCTGCTTCTCCCTCTCCCACTCCCCCTGCTTGTGTTCTCTCTCTCTGTCAAATAAATAAAATCTTAAAAAAAAAAAAAGAATAGAACAATCTATTTTAGGTTGATGGTCACTTAAGTTTGAACATACTCTAAAATAACTTCGTTTTTACTTTCTCCTCATTTTATATATATAATGTCATATTTTACATCTTTTTATTTTGTGATTTTTAAGATGTAGTTGATTTTAGAATTTTTGTATTTTAATCTTCATACCAGCTTTATAAGTGATTGCCTACTGCCTTTACTGTGTGTTTGCTTTTACTAATGAAATTTTTCCTTTCATGGTTTTCTTCTAATTATGGCATTTTTTTTCCACTTAAAGTCTCCTTAAAATATCTTGTAAGGCCAGTTTAATGGCGATGAATTCCTTTTACTTTTTTTGTCTGAGAAACTTTTGATCTCTTTAATTATGAATGATAACTTTGCCAAGTATTCTTGGTTATATGTTTTTCCCTCTCAGCACTTTGAGTGTACCATGGTACTCCTTTATGTTTCTGCTGAATACTCAGCTGATAGCTTTGAGGGGTTTCCCTTATACATAACAAGTTGCTTTGCTTTTGCTGTTTTTAAAAGTCTCTCTTTATCTTTAATTTTGCCATATTAATTATTATGTGTTGTGCCATGGACATCGTTTGGTTCATCTTGTTTGGAATTGAACTCTCTGTGTATCCTAAACCTAGATGTCTGTCTCCTTCCCTAGTTAGGGAAGTTTTCAGCTATTCTTTCTTCGCATAATTTTCTGCTTTCTCTCTTTTCATTCTGGGATCCCTGTAATCTTAATGTTTTCTCACTTAATGTTGTCCAAGAGATCCGTGAACTTACCCTCATTTTCTTTAAATTCTTTTTTTCTTTTGCTGTTATGCTGGGGCTTCCCTTTCCCTGTCTTCCAGGTGGCTGATCTGCACTTCTGCATCCTGTAATCTACTGTTGATTCCCTCTGTTGTATTTTTCATTTCAGTTATTGTGTTCTTCAACTACGATTAGTTCTTTTTTTAAAATTTAAATTGAATTAGCCAACATACAGTACATCGTTTCAGATGTAATGTTCGGTAATTCATCAGTTGCTTGTATCACCCAGTTACATTTTCTATCTCCCTGTTGAAGTTCTCCTTGAATTCATCCACTATTTGCTCTAGTCTGGTGAGCATCTTCATGAACTTTACTTTGAATTTTTTTTTTAAAGATTTTATCCATCCATTTGACATAGAGAGAGCACACAAACAGGGGGAGCAGGAGAGGGAGAAGCGGGCTCCCTGCTCTTGATCCCAGAACCCTGTGACATGACCTGAGCCGAAGGCAGAGGCTTAACCAACTGAGCCACCCAGGCGCCCTTACTTTGAGTTTTTATCAGGTAGATTACTTATCTCCATCATTTCACTTAGCTATTTTTCTGAGGTTTTGTCTTTTCTTTCATTTGCAGCATATTCCTCTGTCTCCTCATTTTGCTTGGCTTTCTTTGCTTCTGTAAATTAGAACAGCTACTTCTCCTGAAATTGTAGGAATGTACTTGTATAGTATTCCCCTGTGTAGACTCTGTGTGCACTTTCATGGCTGCCATTCTCTATTTGGTCTTTTCTGTCTTTTGTTGTGAACAGGCTGTTCAGGCAGTCCTCAGTTTTTCCAAAGGAATTACTCTATAAATAGGTGTATATTTGGTGTGTCCATGGAGGAGGTGAATTCAGGGTCTTCCTATGTCACTATCTTGGACCCTTTCTTGCTGAGATTCTTTTTAAAAATTAAAGTATTTGCAGGCAGTTCATAGATACCTACTTTCTTTCAGGTTACTTACTTCAAATTTGTTCCTTTGGTGGTATCATATTTCCTTGATTTTTTTTTTTTTTTTATGTTTCCTTGTCTTGATGTCTACACATTTGAAGGACCAGTGACTCGTCCAGGCTTTGTGGACTGGCTTTGGTTGGGAAAGACTTTCACATGTGGGTGGGTATGAGTGCTTTGGCTGAGTTGAATGTGGCATCTTCAGCTTCAGGGTGGCACAACAGTGACTCTGGCTCTAAGGGGACACAGTGGTATTGAATATGGGCAGCTTTGTTAGCTCAGTCAGCATCATCAAAGACTGAAGATTTCCATGGGAGTAGCGAGGGCTGCTGGGGTTCTGCTCTCCCTTTGCTCTACATAAGGAGGTTGCAGTTTAAGGGATCTCTCTTGGCACCAGGATCCAAGGCATGGACAACATTAGATAGTGACACCGGGGTCTGGGGCATGGGAATGCATGGTAGTTGTACAGCCAGGGGGGAGGGGGGTTCACAGCATTGGCTTCTGCTCCAGAGGAGCACAGTGGCATGAACCCTGGGCAGCTCTGTCGGTTAGGGTCAGCATCAGTGAAGTCTGCACTAGACCCTGGTGGTGAATGGCAAGGACTGCTGGTGTCCTCAGTGATGAAGGCTGTTGGGGTCCTCCTGCTGTCCTTTGGCCTGTAGAGGGGGGTTGCTGATCACACTGGGCACCAAACCGCTGGGCTAGGGGATGGAGTGACACAGGTAGAATGCTTCCTTCACTTGCCTTTGTGTACATCCATGGATTTTGTGCTCCACTGGGTTGCTGCAGCTTCTTAATTTTATTCTGGCACTTTCCCAGATCTATTTTTATTTGTGGGTAGTTGTTATTGTTTTGTGTAAGAATGGGGTAGTGACTGCCTAGCCTGCCATCTGCTGTCACTCCTTGTTTAGTTCCTGTTATGGTTGAAAGACATATGATTGGATAAATACTCAACATTTTGCGTATCCATTCAGCCACTGGTGGTTTATAGTTTACAGTGTACAAGTCTGGCATCTCCTTGGTTAAATTTATTCCTAAGTATTTTATTCTATTTTTATTATGTTCAGTTAGCCAACATATAGTACATCATTAGTTTTTGATATAGTGTTCAGTGATTCATTACTTGTGTATAACACCCAGTGCTCATCACAACATATGCCCTTCTTAATACCCATCACCTGGGTTACCTCATCCCTTCACCCCCCTCCCTTCTGTAACCCTCAGTTTATTTCCCCGAGTCCAGAGTCTCTCATGGTTTTTCTCCCTCTCTGATTTCTTCCCATTCAGTTTTCCCTCCCATCCCCTGTGGTCCTCTGCACTATTCCTTTTGTTCCACATATGAGTGAAACTATATGATAATTGTCTTTCTCTGCTTAACTTATTTCACTTAGCATAATCCTCTCCAGTTCCATCCATGTTGATGCAAATGGTAGGTATTCATCCTTTCTGATGGCTCAGTAATATTCTTTTATATTCTTTTAGATGCTGTTGTAAGTAGATGTTTTTTCTAAATTTTATTTTCTGATTGGTCACTGCTAGGTTATAGAAAACAACGGATTTTTGCACTGATCTAATATCTCGCAACTTTGCCTAATTTGTTAATTAGCTCAGATAGTGTTTTGTGAGTTCTTTAGGCTTTTCTATATATAGGATCATGTCACCTGCGAACAGAGAACTGTACTTCTTCATTTCCAATTTGGATGTGTTTTATGTCTTTTTCTTGCCTACTCTGGCTAGAACTCCCAGTACAATGCTGAATAGAAGAGGCAAAAGCAAGCATCCATCCTTTCACCACTGAGTATAATGTTAGCTGTGGGTTTTTTGTACTCTTTTTATTTTTTTTAAAGATTTTATTTATTTATTTGACGGAGAGAGACACAGCGAGAGAGAGAGCACAAGCAGGGGGAGTGGGAGAGGGAGAAGCAGGCTTCCCACTGAGCAGGGAGCCCAATGCGGGGCTCGATCCCAGGACCCTGGGATCATGACCTGAGCTGAAGGCAGACGCTTAACGACTAACGACTGAGCCACCGAGGCGCCCCTTTTGTACTCTTTATCTTGTTTAGGACATGACCTTCAGTTCCTACTTAGATTATCTTTTTCCTATATGTGTGTGTGTGTTTTATATATGTATGTATTTTATATATATAAAATAAAAGAATGAGAGATTTCATTAAAATTTTTTGTATCAACTGAGACAATCATGTCTTTATTTTTCATTTTGACAGTTTTTATTTAAAGTCATATATATGATTACTTTATTACTGCATTCTCTCAGTTATTTCTTCCTTATATTTGCCCTTTTCCTTTTCTACATGGCGAGATTTGGCTTTACCTTCAAGGATCTTTTTGTGGTCTTTGTCTAGTTTTAGTCTAGTGGTAACCACATTGCGAGGGTGAATGCCCACACGGATGGTTGTGCCATTGGCCTTCTCTCACTGTACTTGTTCAATGTAGGTGATGTATTTCTTCCTGTAAACTTGGACTACTTTGCCAATTTGCTGACCTTTGTAGTGTCCTCACACAATCTGTACTTTATCATCCTTTCAGCTGGGCATGGATCAAATGTCATACTTCGTCTCAGCTCTTTGGAAGAGGGGAAGACATAGTCGTGCATTGAGATGCCTGTTATGGTTCTTGCTCTGGTCAGAAGTCACAAAAGGATTGGAATTCATTTTGGCTGCTGGCACTTCAGCAATGGCCACAAAAGGGAAAAGCCATGTTTATTTTCTCCTTCATTCTATTAATGTCATATGTTATACTGATTAATTTTCATATCTTGAAACATCGTTCCATTCCTGTGATAAATCTCAATTCATCATGATGGATAATCCTCTTAATATGCTGCTAGATTTGGTTAGCAAGTATCTTTTTGAGGATATTTGCATCTGTGTGTGAGAAATAGGGAAATAATATCTATGTTTCCTGTGATATCTTTATGTGGCTTTGATGCCAGGGTAATATTGACATCATGGAATGTTCCCTCTTCTTTGATTTTTTGGAAGAGTTTGAGGATTGGTGATAATTCCATAAATGTTTGGTAGAATTCATTTGTAAAGCCCTTTAGTTATGAGCTTTTCTTTGTTGGGGGTTTTTGATTACAGATTGCATCCCTTCACTTGATATAGGTCTGTTTAGATTTTCTATTTCTTTGAGTCAGTTTTGGTATTCTTTTTCTAGGAACTTGTTGATGTCATCTAAGTTATACAATTTGTTGGGATAAAACTGTTCATAGGATTCTCCTAAAATCCTTTTTCTTTCTGGAAGGTCAGTGGCAATGTCTCCATATTCATTTCTGAACTTATTAATTTGTGCCTTGTCTCTTTTTCTTGGTCCATCTAGCTAAAGGATTGCCAATTCTTTTTATCTTTTATAACATTTCTTTTTGAGCAGACCTACTAGTGATGAGCTTCTTTAGTTTTTCTTTATGTGAATATGTCTCAGTTTCCCTTCACTTAAAAAATTCTGGTAAAATACACATAAAATTTACAATTTTAACCATTTTTTAAAAGCACAAGTCAGTGGCATTAAGTATATTCACATTGCTGTGCTACTATTATCACTATCATCCACAGAACTTTTTTCTTGCAAAACTGAAAATCTGTAATTATTGAACAATAATTCCACATTTCCCCCACCCCCAAAGCCCCAGCACACACCATTCTATTTTTTGTATCTATGAATTTAATTACTCAATGTACTTTATATTAAGTGGAATCATATAGTATATGTCCTTTTGCAACTGACTTACTTTACTTAGCATAATGCCTTGAGTTTAATCCATGTTGTAGCATGTGCCAGAATTCCCTTTTTTAAAAAGAAGAATATTAACTCACATGTATATACTATATTTTATTTATCAATTCATCTATCAATGGACACTTGGGTCTCTTTTACCCGTTGGCTATAGCAAATAATTCTGCTATGAACATGAGTGAAAAAACGATTCTTCATGTCTCTAATTTCAATTATTTGGGGTATATAATGGGAAGTAGAATTAAGGGATAATATGGAAATTCTATTTTTAATTTTTTGAGGAACCACCACACTATTTTCCATAGTGTGTGCCCCATTTTACATTCCCACCAACAGTGCACAGGTTTTTCAGTTTCTCTGTGTCTTTGCCAATACTTGGTATTTGCTTGTTATTTTTTTCTTTTTTATGGTAGCCATCTAGTGGGTATGAGGTGGTATTTTGTAGCTTTGATTTGCATTCCCCTAGTAATTACTGATGTTGAGCATCTTCTCAGGTGCTTATCGATTATATATATATCTTTTTTGGAGAAATGTTTGTTGAAATCATTAGCTCAAATTTTAAAGGTTTTTTTCATGTTGTTGAGATGTAGCAATTCTTTATATATACTGTTATTAAGTCTTTATCAGATATTTGACTTGCAATTATTTTCTCCCATTCAGCAGGTTTCCTTTTCCCTGTGCTTATTGTATTCTTTGATGAAGTTTTTAATTGATTGATCCAGTTTATCTATTTCTTTTATTGCTTCCACTTTTGTGTTATATCCAAGAAGTGATTGATAAGTCCCACATCATGAGGTTTTTTCCCAACATTTTCTTCTAAGAGTTTTATAGTTACAGTTCTCACATTTAAGTTCTTTGATCCATTTTGAGTTAATTTTTATATGATATAAGGTAACAGTCCAACTTCATTCTTTTGACTCTGATATTCATACAATTCCTGATTGTATGGTCTTGGCACTCTTGTTAAAAGTCATTTGGTTAGTATAATACTCTCTAGCTCCATCCATGTCACAGCAAATGGCAAGATTTCCTTATTTTTTATGTCTAATATTCTAGTGTGTGTGTGTGTGTATGTGTGTGTATATATGTAAATATATACCAACATCTTCTATATCCATTCATCAGTCAAGGGACATTTGGGCTTTTTCCATAATTTGGCCGTTGTTGAGAATGCTGCTGTAAACATCAGGGTGCATGATCCCTTTGAATTAGTATTTTTGTAGTCTTTGGTTAAGTAGTAGTAGTTGCATGTAAGTGTCAAATTGCTAAATTCTACACCTGAAACTAATATTACACTGTATGTTAAGTAACTGGAATTTAAATTAAAACTTTAAAAGAATTTGTTGATATATGTAAGGATTTATTTCTGGGTTTCTATTCTATTTCATTGTCTATATGCCTGTGTTTATGCCAGTACTATGATTTTTTAACCACTACAATTTTGTAGATTAGTTTGAAATAAAAAAGTTCGAGACCTCAAACTTTGTTTCTTTTCGAGGTCATTTGGTTTTGACAATTTAAGTCTATTAAATTCCATATGAAATTTCAGGTGGATTTTTCTCTTTCTGAAAAAATTGGAATGTTGAAAGAGATTGCATTTAATCTGTACAGTGTTGAAAGAGATTGCATTTAGTAGGCAATACTGACATATTAAGAATGTTACATCAATCTGTGAACACAGGATGCCTTTACATTTATCGTTTTTTCAAGCCCAGCTAGTATATTCATAATCATTATTCTGAACTGTAGTTCCAACATCTTATATCCGTACTGATTATGTCCCTGGCAGTCAGTACTGCCTCTTGTTCTCTTTTTTGAGGTGAGTTTTTCTGTCTTGTTATTCTGTCCAAAGAAGAATAGGTGAAGGAGAGAACAAAATACTAAAATGGCAACAGTGACCCCAGAGAAATATACAAGAAACAAATCAGAAGAGACCCAAAACCAAAAAAAAAAAAAAAAAAAGAATATAATCAGACAGGTGAACAGAATAGAGCAATACACTGGATCCTGTGTATATTTTGGTCCATTTGTTAGAAAACTAGATCCCAAAATTGTAAAGAAAGGAAAACATATATGTACAAAAATAAAATTACATACAATAAAAGGATAGAATGTAACTGCAAAAATGAAAATTAAAAGAGAAAAAAGAAGGAACATAAACAGGTGAACAG
Source organism: Neomonachus schauinslandi (assembly GCF_002201575.2). Classification (NCBI taxonomy): domain Eukaryota; kingdom Metazoa; phylum Chordata; class Mammalia; order Carnivora; family Phocidae; genus Neomonachus; species Neomonachus schauinslandi. Next base: position 1,811,741 of record NC_058415.1, on the reverse strand, counting down.
AACAGGGCAATACGTTATGTCCTGAGTGTATTTTGGTCAGTTTGTTAGAAGATACTGTATCTCAAAACTGTAAAGAAAGAAAAACATATATATACAAAAATAAAAAATACATTGAAAGGATAGAATGTAACTATGAAGATGAAAATTAACAAAGACTTTAACAAAACAAAAAGAAAAAGATAAAAGGAGAATATGATCAGACAGGTGAAGAGAACAGGCCCATACACTAGAAACACACATATACACACAATATAAATCAAATACAATGAAAGGATAGAATGTAACTGTAAAAATGAAAATTAAATATTTTTTAAAAGTTGATAAAATAAGAAATTGGTTGAAAAAGGAAAGAGAAAAAAATTAAAATTGAAAGATTAAAGAATTGTGGGGGCACCTTGGTGGTTCAATTGATTATGTGTCTGTCTTTGGCTCAGGTCATGATCCCTGGGGTCCTGGGATCGAGCCCTGCATCAGGCTCCCTGTTCAGTGGGGAGCCTGCTTCTCCCTCTCTCTCTGCCTGACACTCCCCTTGTTTGTGCTCTCTCTGTCAAATGAATAAAATCTTGGGGAAAAAAAAATCATGGGGAAAAACCATGTGTTCTATATGCTATATTCCCCTAGTGCTAAAGTTTTGCAGTTCTCAGTGATTGGTAAACTTGGTCTTGGCTGGATGTTCTTGCTGATCTTCTGGGGGAGGGGTCTGTTGCGTTGATTTTCGAGTGTTTTCCCTGGGCAGAATTGCACCACCTTTGCCAGGGGGCCAGGCTAAGTAATCTGTTCCAGATTGCTCTATATGGCTTTTGTTCTCTGAAGGCTTTTGTTCTCTGAAAACCAGCTTCAGAATGAAAATGGCGACCTCCCAATCTCCAGCCCTGGAACCAAGAGCTCAGGGCCCCACTCCTCAGTGCACCCTCAGGAAAAAAATCACTCCTGTCTCCCTAGTCTCTGTCTGCACTCTGTGCTAACTCAGCCTGTGACTGAGTGTATCTCAGGTACGTGACCCCATTTCAAGTCTCCAAACCCTGCAGACTCCTGTGGTGTGTACCTGCACCACTCCTCCCAGGGAAGGAAGGGGGTTCTCGCTGGTTCTGCTGTTTGTTGGGCCCCTGCTCAGAGAGCAGTCACCTGACCGTGCCATGGTTCGCAGTTTATGGCAACCCCAAGCTTAGAGCCCACTCCTGGGCTCGCTGATTGCAGCTGGCTTTCCCTGCTCTGATGCCTGGGAACTCTGCCACACTCCCGTCTTCATATGACCCTGAGGATCCTGACACCATACTCTCCCACCTAGGATTCCACCCTGCTTCACCACCTGAGTGCCTTTCAGGCAGGGACGTCCCTCACCCAGCTGACTTTCTGCTGCTATATCATTTTCTGATAGCTGGCTGACAGGGGCTCCCTCCCCCCATGGTTTATCTTCCCATATATCACCTCAGATTCACTTCTCTGCACCTCCTACCTTGCAGAAAGTGGTCACTTTTCTATTTGTAGAGTTGCAGCTATTTTCTTAGATATCTGGTTGAGTTTGCAGGTGTTGAGAATGATTTGATAGCTATTTAGCTGAATTCCTGGGACCAGATGAAACTAAGGTCTCCTACTCCTCTGCCATCTTGGACTCTCTCTCCTGTAGGTTGACTTTTAGTTTTGTTGACTGTTTCCTTTGCTGTGCAAAAGTTTCTTTTCCTGATGAAGTTCCAGTAGTTCATTTTTGCCTTTGTTTCCCTTGCCTTTGGAGACATGTCTAGCAAGAAGTTGCTGTGGCCGAGGTCACAGAGATTGCTGCCTGTGTTCTCTTCTAGGATTTTGATGGATTTCTGTCTCAGAGTTAGGTCTTGCATCCATTTTGAGTTTATTTTTGTGTATGGTAAGAAAATGGTAGTTTCATTCTTCTGCATGGTGTAAGAAAATGGTACAGTTGCATTCTTCTGCATGTCCAATTTTCCCAATATCATTTGTTGAAGAGACTTTTCCCATTGGATATTCTTTCCTGCTTTGTTGAAGATTAGTTGACCATAGAGTGAGGGTCCAATACTGAGTTCTCTGTTCCATTAATTTATGTGTTTGTTTTTGTGCCAGTACCATACTGTCTTGATGATTACAGCTCGAAGTCTGGAATTGTGATGCCTCCAGCTTTGGTTTTCCTTTTCAACATTACTTAGGCTATTTAGAGTGTTTTCTGGTTCCATACAAATTTTAGAATTATTTGTTCCAGATTTGTGAAAAATGCTGGTGATTTTTCTGATACGGATTGCATTGAATGTGTAGATTGCATTGGGTAGCACAGACATTTTAACAATATTTTTGCTTCCAATCCATGAGCATGGATTTCTTTGTGTCTTCCTCAATTTCTTTCATAAGTGTTCTATGGTGTTCAGAGTACACATTCTTTCCCTCTTTGGTTAGGTTTATTCCTAGGTATCTTATGGTTTTTGGTGCAGTTGTTAATGGGATGGATTCCTTGATTTCCTTTTCTGCAGCTTTGTCGTTGGTGTATAGAAATGCAGCTGACTTTTGTCTATTGATTTTTATATCCTGCCACTTTGCTGAATTCCTGTATCAGTTCTAGCAAATTTTTTGTGGAGTCATTCGGGTTTTCTACATAGACTATCTTGTCATCTGTGAAGAGTGAAAGTTTGACTTCTTTGCTGATTTGGATGCCTTTTATTTCTTTTTTGTTGTCTGACTGCTGAGGCTAGTATATCCAGTACTGTGTTGAACAACAATGGTGGGAGGGGACATCCCTGTCATGTTCCTGACCTTAGGGGAAAAGCTCTTCAGTTTTTCCTGTTGAGGATGATAAGCACTATGGGTCTTTCATATATAGCTTTTTTGATATTGAGGTATGTTCCCTCTATCCCTACACTGTGGAGAGTTTTTATCAAGAAAGGATCTATATTTTGTCAAATGATTTTTTCTGCATCTATTGAGAGGATCATACGGTTCTTGTCCTTTCTTTTATTAATGTGGTGTATCACATTGATTGATTTGTGAATGTTGAACCACCTTGCAGCCCAGGGATAAATCCCACTTGGTTGTGGTGAGTAATCCTTTTCGTGTACTGTTGGATCCTATTGGATAGTATCTTGGTGGGTATTTTGACATCCATGTTCAGCAGGGATATTCGTTTGTAATTCTTTTTGTTGGAGTCTTTATCTGGTTTTGGGACCAAGGTAATGAGTTTGAAAGTTTTCCTTCCACTTCTGTTTTTTAGGAACAATTTCAGAAGAATAGGTACTAATTCTTCTTTAGATGTTTAGTAGAATTCCTCTAGGAAGCCATCTGGCCCTAGACTCTTGTTTTTTGGGAGCTTTTTGATTACTGCTTCAATTGCCTTGCTGGTTATGGGTCTGTTCAGATTTTCTATTTCTTCCTGTTTTCAGTTTGGTTAGTTTGTATGTCTCTAGGAATGCATCCATTTCTTCCAGATTGCCTAGTTTGTTGGCATATAGTTGCTCATAATATGTTCTTACAATTGCTTATATTTCTGGGGCGCCTGGGTGGCTCAGTTGGTTAAGCGACTGCCTTCGGCTCAGGTCATGATCCTGGAGTCCCGGGATCGAGTCCCGCATCGGGCTCCCTGCTCGGCGAGGAGCCTGCTTCTCTCTCTGACCCTCCCCCCTCTCATGTACTCTCTCTCATTCTCGCTCTCTCAAATAAATAAATAAAATCTTTAAAAAAAAAAAAAAACAATTGCTTATATTTCTTTGGGTTGTGATCTCTTTCATGATTTTATTTATTTGGGTCCTCTCTCTTTTCTTTTTGATAAGTCTGGCTAGGGGTTTATCGATCTCCTTAATTCTTTCAGAAAACCAGCTCCTAGTTTCATTGATCTGTTCTACTGTTTTTTTTTGTTTTGTTTTGTTTTAATTTCTATCTCATTGATTTCTGCTCTAATCTTTGTTGTTTCTCTTCTCCTGCTCGATTTAGGTTAATTTGCTGTTTTCTCCAGCTCCTTTAGGTGTAAGGTTAACTTGAATATTTGAGATGTTTCTTGTTTTTTGAGGAAGGCCTGTATTGCCATATACTTCCCTCTTAGGACTGCCTTTGCTACATCCCAAAGGTTTTGAACTGTCATGTTTTCATTTTCACTTGCTTCCATGTATTTTTAAAATTCTTCTTTAATTTCCTGATTGACATTCATTTAGTAAGATGCTCTTTAACCTCCATGTGGTTGTGGTCCTTCCAAATTTTTTCTTGTGGTTGACTTCAAAATTTAACAAACTGTGGTCTAAAAAAATATGCATGGTATAATCTCAGTCTTTTTGTACTGGTTGAGACCTGATTTGTGACGCAGTATGTGATCTGTTTTGGAGAAGGTTCCATGTGTACTCGAGAAGAATGTGTATTCTGGTGCTTTAGGATGAAATGCTCTGTATATATCTGTGAAGTCCATCTGGTCCAGTGGATCATTCAAAGCCCTTGTTTCCTTGTTGATTTTCTGCTTAGATGATCTGTCCATTGCTGTGAGTGGGGTGTTAAAGTCCCCTACTATTATTGTATTATTATCACTGAGTTTCTTTAATTTTGTTATTAGTGGTTTATATATTTGTCTGCTCCCAAGTTAGGGGCATAAATATTTACAATTGTTAAGTCTTCTTATTGGATAGATCCTTTTATTATTATATAGTGTCCTTTTTCATCTCTTATTACAGTCTTTGGTTTAAAATCTAGTTTGTCTGATATAAGGATGGGTATTCCAGCTTTCTTTTGATATCCATTGGCATGATTAATTGTTCTCTACCCCCTCACTTTCAATCCGGAGGTGTCTTAGGATCTAAATGAGTCTCTCATAGGCAAATTATCTATGGGTCTTTTTTTTTTTTTAATTCATTCTGGTACCCTATGTCTTTTGATTGGGTCAGTTAGTCCATTTACATTCAGAGTGAATACTGAAAGATATGAATTGAATGCCATTGTATTACATGTAGTGCCTGTAAAGTCGCTGTTCCTGTATATTGTTTCTGTTCCTTTCTAGTCTTTGTTACTTTTCATTTCTCTCTCTGCTCAAAGGGTCCCCTTTAACATTCTTGCTCGGCTGGTTTAGTGTTCACAAATTCCTTTAGTTTTTGTTTGTCCTGGAAATTCTCTCTTCTATTCTGAATGACAGCCTTATAGATAAAGTATTGTTGGCTGTATATTTTTCCCATTTAGCACAGTGAATATATCATGTTAGTCCTTTCTGGCTTGCCAGGTCTCTGTGAACAGGTCTCCTGCCAGCCTTTTGTGCCTACTTTTGTAGGTTAAGGATTTTTTCTCCTGAGCTTTCAGGATTCTTTCTTTATCTTTGCATTTTGTAAGTTTTGTTACAATATGTCATGGTGTTGACCTGTTTTTGTTGATTTTTAGGGGAGTTCTCTGTGCCTCTTGGACTTGAATGCCTATTTCCCTCCCTAGATTAGGGAAATTCTCAGCTATAATTTGTTCAAATAAACCTTCTGCCCCCTTTTCCCACTCTTCTTCTTCTGGGACTCCTGTGATACAGATTATCATTTTGGTTTATGGAATTGCTGAGTTCCCTAAATCTATCTTCATGATCTATTTTCTTTCTCTCTTCTTTTCAGCTTCATTATTTTCCATAATTTTTTCCTTCTATATCACTCTCATCTCTTCTGCTTCTCCAATCCTTGGCAGTGATTATATCCAGTCTGTTTTGCATCTGAGTTATAGCATTTTTTACATCAGCCCGACTAGTTTTTACATCATTTATCTCTGCAGCGTGTTTCTCTGCTGTCTTCTATGCTTTTTTTTTTTTTCAAGTCCAGCTAGTAGTCTTATAACTATTGATCTACGTTTTTTCAGATATATTGCTTATATCTGCTTTGAGCAAGTCCGTGGCTGTGATATCTTCCTGACCTTTGTTTTGGGGAGAATTCCTCCTTCCTGTCATTTTGGCTAAGTTTCTATATTTTGAGTCTTATGAAAGCTTGTTATGTTTCCTGCACCTCAAAGTAATGCTATATTAAAAAGAGGTCATTCACTGTCCAGGGCTTGGCACTTCAGAAAGTGTTTCTGGTGTATGCTGTGTGCACTCTGCTGTTGAGTTTTGGCTGCTCTTTCCCAGTGGTCCATCCTCTACAGAGTTCCTCTTTGCCTGGGGAGTGTTTGGACCATTAACTAGGTTTACTTTATTTGTTAAGGGAAGCTTGGAAAAGAAAAAAAAAAAGAAAAGCCTGATCCAAGACCAGAGAAAAGGAAAAGGAACAAAAAAGCAAAGAAACAAAAAACGATAGGCCTGATTCTAAAGAATAAGAAAGAAGGTGAAAGAGTAAGGAAAGAAGAAGAAGAAAAAAAAAAAAATCAAAAGCCTGACCCAAAAAATAAAAGAAGGAAACAAATCAAGAAGTGAATAAGAAATTATAAGCCTGATACCAAAAAAAGTAAAAAAGAAAAATGTACACATATATAATAAAAGATTAAAAAATAAGAAATTAAAAAAATGAAAAACTTTAAAAAATGAAAAAGAAACCCTGGTCCTATTTCCACCAAAACTGAAGCTCACACGCTTTGTAGCACTCTTTAATCGGTAGACTTGGTACATGGCAGGGGCCTGTGTTGGTCTTATGAGGGAGTGTTCTTCTGGGCTGGCTCATAAATAGTGTTGCCCTTGTAAAGATGACCCTGCCAGGTGCAGGGGGTGCAGAGTTTGGTGTAAGCAAGTCCAGCCTCCACTGGAGGTGCTGTGCTTCTCTTTGAAGTCTGATTGTGCTGGTGGGCAGGCAGAGGGAGAGGTGATGAAGGAGGAAGATGGCATCACCCCACCCTCTTGTCCCTAGGGAGGGCAATTCGTGGCTGCCACTCTTCAGGAGGCCCTCATAGAAAAGTGAATAGTCTCCTGTGTCCCAGGCTTTTGTCAGATCTCTGCCCTTAACCTGTCTGTGCCTGGGCCATCAGCATGTCCGGCACCACAGATCTGCTGTATATTATCTCTGGCCAATGGCTAGGATTCAAAACTCTAAATTTTATAGTGCCTGACAACGTATGGATCCATTTCCCTCCTCTGAAGGAGAGCCCTGTGGCACACCCGGCACCATCCTGTCCCAGAAAAGCAGTTGCACAGTGCGCACATGGTGGCTAGATTCTATTGTGATGAACAGCAAAAAGCTGTGACCGAGTTATCCATCGTCTGTGCACGCCTCAGTCCCCTATTCTGTTCTGTCCTGGAAGAGCAGTCACACAGCAGCTTGAGTCTATTGTGGCACACAGTGAAACTCTGCAATCAAGTTATCTGCAGTCTGCGTGTGTCACTGCTTTCTGTCAGTTCTGTCCCAGAAAAGCAGCCACCCGGTGTGCACATGGTGGCTTAAATCTATTGTGGCTCATAGCAAAAAACTGCTACTAGGTTATCTGATCTCTCTGCACACCTCTTTCCCTGCTACTAAACTCCACTCAATGGCTCCCAGCTGGCCTTTTGTCTTTGGAGAGGCAAATTACACTCTCCCAAATGTGCTCCAGGAAGGGGAACTTCTCTCCTAGTGTGACCCAGGGGATCCCCTCACTGTGGCTTATTGTGCAAACCCTATGTGCTGCACTCCCTCCTGCTCTCTCCCTGACTTTGCTCCACAAAAAGGGTTCCCTCCCCTTCGCTGCCTTGCGACTTCCCTCTTCCCCAATTCACCACTCTGAACCTCGCATCTGCCATGTTCTCTCCCTCCAGTTGTGCAGATTGTTTTCTTAATCCTCAGGTTGTATTCCTAGTTCAAAATAGTTTCCTGTTGATCTAGCTGTGTTTGAGGGATAAGGCAAGCTCAGAGTCTCCCTACTCTGCCATCTTAACTCCTCCCTCTAGGTTTAGTTTTGATAGAAAGTTGTATACAAAAGCTTTATATATTTACTTCTCTTCCTGTACACAACTAAGTTATTGATGTCAAAATTTATATCTTCTTATATTGTGACTCTCTTAACATATTTATATATTTTTATTTTTGTCTATTCTATATTAGATTGATTTTCTCACCACTATTACAGTATTTCAGCAGTCTGTATTTTTCTGCATATTTTCCTTGACCACTGAGTATAATACCTTTATTTGCTCTCCTGTTGCTGTTTAGCATGCTTTCCTTTCAACTTGAAGAATTCCCTTTAGCATTTCTTGTAAGAAAGGTCTAGTGGTGAATGAACAACTTCAGCTTTTGTTTATCTGGGAAAATCCTTCTCTCTCCCTTGCTTTTGAAGGATAGTTTTGCCACATACAGTGTTCTTGGTTGGCAGTTTTTTTCTTTGAGTGCTTTGAGTGTATTGTCCCACTACCTTCTGGCCTGCAAGGTTTCCACTGAAAAATCTGCTCAAAATCTTATGGGGGACCTTATTCATGAAGTTGCTTTTTTCTTGTTTTTAAAATCCTTTGTCTTTTGACAATTTGATTATAATGCTTCTTCGTGTGCAGTTCTTTGGATTCCACTAACTTGATTCTGTTAAGCTTCCTCGATTTGGATGTCCATTTCCTTCCCTAGATTTGGGAAGTTTTTGGCTATAATTTCTTTGAATAAAATTCAGCATTATGTGCCTTGATATTTGAAGCCATCAGGACTTCAAATGGCATACTGGCAAGTTCTCTCCACTCTTCTCTTTGTCTAACAACCCTCCTTATCAGAGACTAGGTACAGTGCCTTATTCATGAGAAGTAGGTTTCAGTTCCCTGATAGCCCATAGAGTTACTCAAACAAAACAATAACATAATCCTGTGGAAACCAGAGGACTGCAAAGCCTGTCTCCCATCATGGAAGGATTGGTGCTTTGTTTCTACTAGAATAGACAGTCTATTAGATATGGTTTTGTCTTCAGTGCGTGCATTGCTTTTGCCAAAACTACCACATGTGGGGCGCCTGGGTGGCTCAGTTGGTTAAGCGACTGCCTTCGGCTCAGGTCATGATCCTGGAGTCCCTGGATCGAGTCCCGCATCGGGCTCCCTGCTCGGCAGGGAGTCTGCTTCTCCCTCTGACCCTCCCCCCTCTCATGTGCTCTCTCTCATTCTCTCTCAAATAAATAAATAAAATCTTTAAAAAAAAAAAAAAAAAAACTACCACATGTGGATTTACAGAATGTCTTATCCACCCTCATGGTATTCCATACAGCATTGCTTCTGGTCAAAGAACTCACTTCACAGCAGATAAAGAATGTGAATGGGCTAACACATGGAATTCACTGGTCCTACCATTTCCCCACAATCCTGAAGTAGTTGCCTGAAGTGAACTGGCCTTTTGAAAATTCTTTTACAGTGCCAGCCTAGGTGGCAGTACTTTGCAGGGCTGGTGCAGTGTACTCCTAGCAGCTGTATATACTCTAAATCTGCCTTCAGTATATAATGTTGTTTTCCCACAGTCAGGATTCACTGGTCCAGGAATCAAGGGGTGGAAATGGGAGTAGCTCTACTCACTATTAACCATAGAGATCCTCTAGAAAAATTTTGCTTCTACCAGGAGACAACAATAATTCTGTTGACCTGGAAATTGAGACTCCATCTCCCCCAGCCACTTTCAGATCCTCATGCCTCTCAATAGGCAAAAAAGAGATCACTGTAGTGGTAAGGGTGATTGGTCCTGAATATTAAGGAGAAATTGGGCTGCTACTACAGAGTGAAGAAGGAAGGAGAGTGTCCAGAACATAGGAGATACCCTAGGACATCTCTCATGTCCTGTGATTAAAGTCAATGGAAAATTACAAATCAGGCAGAACTACTAATGGCCCATTGAGAAATGAAAGTTTGGGACACCTCATCTGGCAAAGAACCATGAGCTGAGGGGCTTACTGAAGGCAAAGAGAATACAGAATGGGTAGTGGAATAAGCTAGATATAAATACCAGCTACAACTACATGACCAATGAACTCTGTACAACCAAAAATGAACTAGCATTTCCCTACAAAGTTGTATCACATTAGGCAGAAGTATGACTTTGTTATCTTTATTTGGAGAATATGGTTTAAAGAGATGTATGTAGGTGTCAAGTTGACAAAGGGTGGGCTGTGATGGATAATTCTATGTGTTAACTTGTCTAGACTATAGTACCTACTTATTTAATCAAATACAAATCTAGGTATTTCTGTGAAGGCATTTTGTAGATGTAGTTAAAACATCTACCATCAGTTGACTTTAAGTAGAGATTCCTCTTAGAAGTGTGGGTAAGTCTCATCCAGTGAGTTCAAGGCCATAACACCAAAATCTGAGGTTTCCCAGATAAGAAATTATGCCCTAAGCATGCTTACTTGCTTTTTTTTTTTGCCTATTTACCCCTCTGGGAATCACGAGTTTATTCTTTATATCTGAATTTATCTCTGTATTTTGTTTATTTGTACTTCCAAGCATACTTTTCACTGGGTTTTTAGCCTGCTGGCTTGTCCTGCAGATTCAGATCTGTCAGTGCCTTAATCATATGAGCCAATTCCTTAATAAACACACACACACACACACACACACACCTATTGGTTCTATTTTTCTGGAGAACTCTAATACACTGAAGTTTCTTTGCTTTCTGTTTCATTTAGTTTCTGCCATTAAATACTTTTGTTTTTTATGTTCTTTTTCCTTGAGCATTTACTTATTTTTCCAACTTTCTGAGTGAAATGCTCATTTATTTCCAATATTAGTGTCAAATAATGGTATCTTGGCTATCGATTTTCCTTTAACATTTTAGTTCTCTATTTATGATATATACTGGGTTCATTGTTATAAAGTTATAAACGTTATTAGGCTTCCACTATGATTTCATTTCTTGACACATGAATTAATAGAATTTTGTTTAGTTTTCTAAGCATAAGAGGCTTTTTCTTATTTGTAATTTTATTGTATTTTGGTCTAGGAAATGTTAACATCAGCCCCCAGATGTTCATTTTGTATTTTTGTTCATCTTTTATTTTTCAAGATGTTATATACATTAAAATTGTATGATTTTCTAGAATTCCCGTGCTGGGGAGTGGGCATATATGTTAGTACAATGTGTCCTATTTCAGGGATCCTGATGTTTTATGAAAGGGGAAAAAAACCCTAATATTTTTACTTTAGAAGTTGTGATAGAAGAGCTGAAGTTGGAAATGGGGAGTTTCTAATATTTGATTTCCCTCTGTACCCTGAATAATCTACGTTATGTCACTTATTTCTTAAAAAACAAACAAAATGCACAAAACCCTAAATGGTAGATATTATTACCAGTTTCAAGGATGACAAATATCTGTCCCTTGGATAGAATAAATATGAGTCATGTGCTTGGCTTGCAGGCATGTACACAAAAACATGGCCTCCGATATCCTGAGTCATGTATCTATTTGTGCTGCCTCTTCTCTTCCTGGAGCAATTCTTCTGAGAGTTACTAGCACATTTCAGTCTGGTTCCTTCTGGAATGGAGCCAGGAGACCAGAGAGGGGATGGTGCTGATTGCAAAACCCTATCCCTTCCAGGAGACCCAAGAGTAAGTAGTGGTTTGCTGAGGAAACCAGAATCTTCTTACACAGACTGAAAAGATAGACCCTTCATTCTATGCTCAGCTGGGCCAACCATAGGCCAGGCCTTCAGAGCCTCCAAAAGATTGTGTGGATTTAATAGAAAAAAAAATTGTGTCCCATCTTTCTACCATTTTTAAAAAAGAAGGTGATTGGAGTTTTTTGTTCCCATATGGAACAGAAGCAGCACCACAGTTGCTTGGAATAAGAAAGGCCCATTTTCTGTTCTGATCCCCCAAAACACACCACCACACAAACTTCCCTTGTGGCTTTCAGCTCTAGCCCTGGGAGATATAGCTAAGGCCACTGCACTTTATTGGAAATGTGGTGCTTATGAGGCCTAAGCATTTTTTTTTTTCCTTTTTGGGGTAAAGTTTTGAGTTTATGTACAATTATTGAAGTACGACTTATTGGTCTGAAAAGTTATTCAGCACAAGAGCAGTAGTAGATCTTAAAAGTTCCTGAAAAAGAAATCTCCAGGCCCAGATGGTTTCATTGGAATATTTTACTGAACATTCAAAGAAGGATTATTAATACCAGGGTTATATAGTCTCTTCCAGAAAAGAGGAAGGAACATTTCCTAACTTATTTTATGAGGCCAATACTAACCTAATAGCAAAAGCAGACAAAGAAAATGTAAGAGTATAAAACTACAGATCAGTATCTCTCATGAAGATGCACACAAAAATTCTCAAAATTAGCAAATAGAACCCAACCATGTATAAAAAGAATTATATTATGAATTCAGTTTTCTTAGTGGTTATGTAAACACTGTTTGATCTAGAGTTTTGGGATGTGGTTTTTTTTTTTTTTTTTTTTAAAGATTTTATTTATTTATTAGAGAGAGAATGAGAGACAGAGAGCACGAGAGGGAAGAGGGCAGAGGGAGAAGCAGACCCCCCGCCGAGCAGGGAGCCTGATGCGGGACTCGATCCCGGGACTCCAGGATCATGACCTGAGCCGAAGGCAGTCGCCCAACCAACTGAGCCACCCAGGCGCCCCTTGGGATGTGGTTTTTGAGGAATTGGTCGACTTCTTCAAAGATACAGAATTCATGACAGTAGTAAAATTGTTCATAGCACTCCCTTAACCCTTTTGATGGCTACCAGATCTGTAGTGATATCCCATTTCATTCCTGATTTTGATAATTTGTTTTTTTTTAAAGATTTTATTTATTTATTCATGAGAGAGAGAGAGAGGCAGAGGCAGAGGGAGAAGCAGGCTCCCCGCGGAGCAGGGAGCCCGATGCGGGACTCGATCCCAGGACCCTGGGATCATGACCTGAGCTGAAGGCAGATGCTTAACCTACTGAGCCACCCAGGCGTCCCAGATAATTTGTGTTTTTGCTCTAATTTTTGTCATTCTTACAAGAGGTTAGTCAAGTTTATTTTACTTTTTAGAGAAACAGCATTTTATTCCTTTGATTTATCTATTTTTCTGTATGAACTACATTGATCTTTGCTCTTTATTATCTCTATCCATTTGCTTCCTTTGGGTTTGTTCTACTTCTGAAGTTTCTTTAGGTATAAATTTGTTACTGGTTTGAAACATTTTTGTATGTATGATGTATTTACTGCTATATTTCCTCCTCATGGCATTAGCTGCATCCCACAGATTGAGATGTTGTATTTCATTTTCATTCAGTGCAATATATTTTTTATTTCCTTTGAAACAACTTCCTGTTTGACCCATGGTTTAGTATGATGCTGTCAAATTTCAGAGTCTTTGTAAATTTTCCTGTTGTTACTTATGTCTAGTTTGATTCAACTGTAAAGAATATACTCTATTATTTTAATTCTTTCAAATTTGTTGAGGTGTGTTTTATGGACCAGAATATGGACTGTCTTGGTGAATACTCCACTGGTGTTTGAAAAACAAACATATTCTGTTGTTTTTGGATGGAGTGATATATATGTCAGATCCTGGTGCTTGATTATGGTGTTCAGCTCTACTACATCCTTGTTGATTTTTGTTCTGTAGTTCTCAGTTGCTGAGAACCCAACAACAATGACGAATTTTCTCAAAATCTGTTTCAGCTCTATCAGTTTTTGCTTCATGAATATTTGTTATTTGGTTCATTCACAGAATTGTTATACCATCCTGGTGCATTGATTCCTATATTATATAACACCCCTCTTTGTCTCTGGTCAGTTTCTTTGCTGTGAAGTCTATTGTATTTGATATTAATATGGGAGCTTATGTTTTTTAAAATTGATTGCATGGTGTATATTTTCCCACCCTTTTTACTTTAAATCTCTGTGTCACTGAATTTAATAAACAGTGTATAGTTGGGGAGTTTTTTTTAAATCCACCCTCACCAATCTTTGTCTTCTGATCGGTGTAATTAGAACCAGTCTTAAGGTAATTAATTACTGATGTGTTACGGCTTAAGTTGGCCATTTTATTACTGAATTTAAATGTTTCCTCTAGGTCTCATTTTTCTGTTTCTCTTTTCTGTGGGTTATTTGGTAAGATTCCATTTGGATTCATTCTTCATGTATTTTAGTGTATCTCTTTGTATAGTTTTCTTAGTGGTTGCTCTGGGTATTACAATACACATAAGTCCTTATCACAGTCTCTCAGTATATTACCATTTGGAGTGAAGTGTGAAAATGTTATTTTTGTTAAGGGCCTTTTCCCCACTTTTAAACGTTGTTGTCTAGAGTATGAGGTGATAGTATAACTTTTGCTTCAATCATCACATGTAATTTTAAAAACGTGGGTAGAAGGAGGGCCTGTTTTATGTAGTCATATTTGTGCTCTTTTCATGGTATTTTCTTTCTTCCTGATGCTGCAGTATTTCTTTTATTATTTTCTCTGTTTGAAGAACTTTCTTTTAGCCATTTTTTAAGGTCAGGTCTGCTAGCAACAAATTCTTAGTTTTCTTTCATCTGGGAATGTGTTTGTTAATTTTGTCTTCATTTTTGAAGGGTGGTTTTGGCAGATATTCAGTCTGCAGTTAACAGTCTTCTTTCAGCACTTGGAAGAAAAATGTTATGCTATGTCCTTGTGACCGCCAGGATTTCATGAGAAATCTGCTGTCATCTGAATTGGTGTCCCCCTATGGGTAATGAGACATTTCTCTGGGGTTGCTTTCAAGGTTTTTTTGTTTTGTTTTTAGATTTCAGAATTTTAATTATGATGTCTTAGTATGGACTTCTTCCGATTTATGTTATTTGGTGTTCACTTGGCTTCTTGAATCTGCACATTTATGTTTCTTGCCAAATATGGGATGTTTCTGGTCATTTCTTCAAAATATTTCTTCAAGTATTTTCTCAATCCTACTTCCTTTCTCATTTTCTGGGACTCGACACAAATGTTAGCTTTTTTTGTTGTCGCAAAGATTTTTTTTTTTCGGTCTTTCTTCTCCATTGTTCAGATTTGCTAAATTCTATTAATCTGCCCTCAAATTCTACAATTACATTTTCTGTCATATCAACTCTACCATTAAGCCCATCCAATGAGCTTTTAAATTCTCTATTTTTTAGTTCTATAATTTTCAGTTGAACTTTGGTGTAACTTGTTTTTGTTTTTTGTTCTTGAGATCTTGTATTTTTTCATTTGTTTCAAGAGAACTTGTGATTGCTCAAAGCATTTTTATGATGGCTGCTTTAATATCCCTGTCAAATAGTTCCAGCATCAAACTTATCTCAGTGTTGGTGTGAGTTGATTGTCTTTTCTCATTTAAGTTGTGATTTCCTGGTTTTTGGTATGATGAGTAACTTTCTATTGCATCCTGCACATTTAGCTGTTAAGAGACTCTGGGTCATATTATTTAAACCTTTGATTTTAGCAGGCAGTCACCCTGCTTTTAGGTTAGCTCCCAGATCACAGCCTATGATCCAATGACAGTATAGTTTTCAGAACTCTTGCAATGCTGTTTAGGTCTACTTGGCTTATTTGGTACCACCGTTCCTTCCACTTTTCCCGGCTGGTGTTGGGAGTGTGGAAGGAGTTCTCCAAAAACAGGCTGCTTGGTGTCTCTAGATAGGGGAAGGGATGCTCTGGCCCAAAAGGGAAGCAAAAGCTTCACAGGTTGAGCTGTTAATGTGTCAGGATCCCCATTTCCAGTGCCTCCTGGCAACCTGTTGTCTCCCAGTAAGGGAGATGGATCTCTTCTTGGGCTGGGCAGTTTAGCAGGGATGTCCTTGCTGGTGCCACCCAGCTAAGTGTCTTGCTTAGATGGGGAATCTCAGGTCTCTAGAGATAGAGTACTTCCTGGAACAGGTGTTTCTGTGGCAGGACCGACCCTCCCTGGCTATGTTGGGTCTAGGTTGGGGAGGGGAGTCTCAACCCTGTGAGAAAAGAAAGCATTTCCCTTAATCATTCCCACCTGCTGGTGCTGCTGGGCTCACCTGGTGTTGTCAGCAGGACTTCTGTTCCATCCAGGGAGGAATGGACCTATCTGGGCTGTCTTTTGGTAGTTTGGGAGCCATAAAACGCTGGGCCACTTTGTTCTGTGGGGTGGGGGATGTAAGAAGCACTAATTACAAGGTGCGTTCTCCAGGAGATAGAGCTTAATTCCCTTGTCTTGGAGTATGGACTGGACTTACAGATTACTTCCAACTAATGGGGTATGGAAAAAGAAATGGCAAGTTTATAGTGGAGAGTCCTGGTAGCCACCACTTTTACAAAGTGACCAAGGTTACATCACCATGAATAAATCTTGTTGGTATCATGTACCCTTTAATATGATATAGTAAGGATATTTCACTTCTGTGGTATTCTAGAAAATCTATAATGCAAATCTAGTAATGAGAAAATATCACACAATTCCAAACTGTGAGGTTCTATAAAATATTTGACCAGCTCTCTTTAAGTGTCCAGGTCATGGATGACAGAGGAACTGTCATAGATTGGAGCAGACTAAAGAGACATGAGAATAAATGCAATATGGGATCCTAGACTGGATCCTAGATCACAAAAAGGACAATAATGGAAAATCTGAATAGTTCCCAATAGTGCTGTCCTAAAGTTAATTTCATAGCTTTGATAAAAACACTGTGATATATTAGTAGGAGGAAAAAAAAATGTAGTTACCAGTTGGCCATTGGCATTCTCCTGTAAGCAGCAGACTGCACTTATTTGTATACTTACTCCTGATCATGTCTCTTGCCCACTTTCTGTGGCATTTTTGGTCTTTTGATTTTTGAAAGTTCTTGTAAAATGGGGATATTAACTCTTTATTTGTGAAATGTTAGATTTTCCTTCCAGAAGGAAGGAAATTTGTCTTTTGGTATTACTTTTGATATTTTTGACATGTAAAATTTTGGGGGGTTTTTTTGTGTGTGTGTGTATTAATCTTTTATTGCCTCTGGATTTTAAGCCAGGAAAAACCTCTGGGCCTGGGGAAAAGGACAAGGCCTATCCTGGGCTGGACACTTGTCAGGCTCTGGGGATCCAAGAGTGAGAGGCAGGCTAAAGGGACAGTACTTTGGACTGGGTATAAAGACAGGTGCTCTAGCTCCTCTGACTGGAGGATTAGGGAGGGTCATGGAAGAAAGGCCCCAAGTCCTCAGGCTGGATCACTGGTACATGGGTGTGGCTAACAGGATACAGGGCTGGGGGTACAAGAAGATGCCCCTACTGGCATTGTTGGAGGACCTAAGAAAGGGTGATGATGAGGGCCCTCCCCACACTCAGGGCCACAGTTAAGAACAAACAGACAGTGACCCTCCATGTCTCCTGAGATTCAGGACCATGGGGTTCTTGACAGCTGAAGGAATGAGGTATATGATCAGGTTCAGCTTTGTAAGGAAGCAGTTTATTAAACAGACCTGGGTGTGGAGGAGGGCTTAGAAAGCAGGTGTGTCCAACACCCCCCCCCCACACACACACAACACACACACACACCCCTGGCCACTGAGAGGACCAGCATGCTTCCTGCATTCCACTTCAGGAAAGTGCAGCACCACCCAGTGCTTCCTGCTGGCTTCACACTCCTGGGAAAGAAAAGATCAGGACCCTTTATGGCAGGAGTTGAGGGCCAGGTAGGAATTCGGGGAGTCCAGAGGGCAGTGTTATGAACTAAATTTTCCCCAAAAAAAGTCCATGATGAAGCCCTTTCCTATGTGACAGTATTTGGTCCAGGACCTAAGGAAATATTGAAAGTTAAATTATGTTGTAAGGGTGGAGCCCAGATCTTACAAGAGTAAGGGACACCAGAGTTCACTTGCTCTCTGGCACATGTGTAGGGGAATGGCCATGTGAGGAGAAGGTACCACCTGCCAGCCAGCAGGCGAAGTTCAGTAGGTCAGGGCGATCTTGGACTTCCAGTCTCTGGTTTTGTTATGGCAGCCCTGGTAAAAGAATATAGTTTTGGTACTGAGTGGTGTGCTACTATAAATATGAAAAACTATGGAGGTGGTTTTGGAACTGGGTGGTGGGTAGAGGGTGGACGAGTTTAGAGGTGCTTGCTGGAGAAAGCTGGGGTTGCCTCAAGGAGACTATGGTAGGAAAAGGGGAGTTAGAAGTGATTCTGCTGTGGCCTCAGACAGAAATGTGGAACGTTACTGGAAACTAAAGGAAAGGCAATCCTGATTATAAAGCAGCAAAGAATGTGGCTGGGTTGTGTTCCAGTGTTTAGTGGAGGATCAAAATCTTAGGTGACAGAAGTGACGAATTCTTAGCTGAGGAGATTTCTAAGCAAGGTGTTGAAAGGTATACCTGTTTTGTTGCTCCTCCTAGAAATATGTGAGGAGGGAGGTAAATTGAAGGAACTGTTTAGCAAAAAGGAGCCAGAACTTGAAGATTTTGAGAATTCTTAGCCTATCCATATTGTGAAAATGAGAAAGCCTGTTCTAGAGAGAATACCAGTGGTGTTGTTGGACAGTCATTTGATAAAGAGATTAGTTTGGAACCAGTTGATGCTCAGTGGTAACTACGAGGCTGTACTAAGGATGGTACAGACGGGACACAGCAAAGGCCAGCTGTCAGACTTCTGTGGTGCTACCCACCAAGAGGAGGAAACAGTGACCGTGACAGTGAAACAGATCAGTTGGTCTGACATTCCCGTGGTGGGCCTGGAGGGTGAATGCCTCCATGGTCTCAGGGGGTTGCATACTGCTGTCAGCCTGCTGCTGCCACCTCAGCAGGACCAGAGGGCAAAGCATCCTACCAGACATTATTCTCAAGCCTTTAAAACCTAATAGAATTTGCTTGCTAGGTCACAGATGTTCTTGGGACCCATCAATCTTTTCTTGTTTCCCCTTGTGGAAAGGGAATGCAAATTCTACATCTTTGGTAACTTGTCTGGTTTGCCTCAGGATGAAACATACCCCTAGCCTCACGCACATTTGATTTACATGAGATTTTGGACACAGTCAATGCTGGAATGGGTCAACACTTTGGGAGCTGTTAAGAACATGCTGTGGATGTGAGAATAACATGAATTTTGGGGGTCCAGGAGGCTGTTATGGACTGAATTGTTCCAAATTCCTATGTTGAAGCCAGAACCCACAGTGTGACCTCGTGTGGTGATAGAGTGGGGCCCTAACCCAGTAAGGCTGTTGTCCTTAGAACAAGTGCACAAAGACCATGCGAGGATGTAGGCATGTGCCAACGGAGGAGAGAGGCTTCGGTAGAAACCAAAGTGCACACACTGATCTTGGACTTCCAGTCCCAAGAACTGTGAGAAAATTGTTCTTTGGCCATCAAGTTTGAATTGTTCTTTGGCCATCAAATTTGTGGTGTTTCTTTATGGCAGCCCTAGCAAATTAAAACACATTGCTAGCACATAAAGTAAACCATAAATCAACTATCTTCCAATCACTGAAAGAACACATTTTTTCCTCCACTGCATCTGAGGAAAGTGGAACATCTCCTAGTGCTTTCTGCCATCTTCACACTCAAGAGGAAAGGAAAGGTCAGGAGAGCAGCTCTTGAGGTGGGAGGCGATGGCCAGACTTGGTCCTCCTGTGTCTGTGAAGGTGAGACTTCTGGCTAAAGGCTCGACCGCATTCCCTGCACACATATGGCTTCTCTCCTGAGTGGGTGCGCTGGTGTCTGATAAGGGCTGACCTGAAGCCGAAGCCTCGCCCACATTCACTGCACACACATGGCTTCCCCACTGTGTGTGCCCTCTGGTCAGAGGTGAAGTGAGACTTCTGGCCAAGTCCTTGCTCACATACTCCATACACATCAGCCGCCTCCTCTAAGTGTGTCCTCTGATGTCTGGTGAGGAGTGACTTGAAGCCAAAGGTGCGTCCACACTCCGGACACAGATAAGGCTTCTCCCCTGTGTGCGTCCTCTGGTGTCTGATGAGGGTGACCTTTTGACCAAAGCCACGCCCACACTCCGGGCACAGGTAAGGCTTCTCCCCTGTGTGTGTCCTCTGGTGTCCCATGAGGGAGACCTTCTGGCTAAAGCCACGCCCACACTCTGGGCACAGGTAAGGCTTTTCTCCTGTGTGCGTCCTCTGGTGTCTGACAAGGGTAACCTTCTGGCGAAAGCCATGCCCACACTCAGCACAGACATAAGGCTTCTCCCCTGAGTGTGTGACTTGATGACTGAGGAGTAGTGCCTGCTGCCTGAAGCCACGCCCACACTCAAGGCACAAGAAGGGCCTTTCGCCCGAATGTGAGCTGCGATGTTGGAGGAGTGATGCCTTCTGGCAGAAGCCTCTCCCACATTCAGGACACACAAAGGGCTTCTCCTCCAAGTGTGTCCTCTGATGCAGGATGAGGGCAATCTTTTGGCGAAAACCTCGCCCACATTCCTGACATTCAAAGGGCCTCTCCCCAGAGTGTATCCTCTTGTGGTTGGTAAGTGAGGAAGTGTACCTAAAGTGGCGCCCACACTCCCGGCACACATAAGGCTTCTCCCCTGAGTGTTTCCTCTGGTGGATGGTGAGGGAGGACTTGCGGCCAAAGCCTCGCCCACACTCTCTACACCTGTAAGGCTTCTCCCCTGAGTGTGTCCTCTGGTGCTTGGTGAGGTCTGACTTCTGACAGAAGCTTCTGCCACATTCAGGGCATACATGATGCTTCTGGAGGCTCAAGAAGCTAGATTTGGTACCAAGTCCCAGTCTGTATTTTCCACACATGGTTGCCTCAGATGCTGCAAGGCCTGCCTCCTCAGGATGCCCAGCTCTGTTGCCTTCTACCCAGTCTACTGGCCAGTCCTGAGAGGGTCTGAAGAGCACCCTGGAAACCCCACTCAGCCGGAGTCTCCCCTCCATGTCTCCATCGTCCGCTTGTTCACTTGAGCAGTTTGGAGCTTCCATTGGGATGGGGCTTCCTGCGTATGAGCTTGGGAAGATCTGAGGAAGGTGACCACACAGCACATACTGTTCGAGGAACTGGGTACTGGAAAAGGTCACCGGGCAGGAATGGCCCCATGGCCGGAATTCTGTCCCTGGTTCTGCTGGAGAGAAAATGATGGTCAGAATCACCACAGGTACCTTGTGAATGGTTGGTTCCACCTGCCCAACAGTCATTCCTCAGCTGTTCCTGCAACCAAGACGTCCTTTACATACCTACCTTCCATCCCTTGCTGACACATTAATGCATATCTTATTGCAACACAGAAGACACTCATGATGAGCCAGCTCCAACTACCAGCCCAGCAAGAAAGCATCATAGGCAGCCTGACCCTATAAACTGCTGCCATTAGAGTTACACATTTTCCCCCCAATACAGTTTTCTGCAAGCCAAAGCTAACGCAAACATTATCCACAAATATATGCTTCCACTGAGAAACTAGGTGACTCATGGGGGAGGCAGTGCAAGATGGTAGAATAAGAGGACCCTAAGCTCACCCAGTCCCATGTTTACAACTAGATATCACTCATATCCAAGTCTATAAACTGGAGAGTGATCTGAAGACTCGCAAAACAAACTCCATGACTCACATTTGAGAGGTTATGAAGGGCAGAAACAGTGGTTGGAAGCTGCTGGAAGGATGGAACTGTGGTCATGGAAAGGAGAAAGCATCATAGAGCCCACACAGAGCAAGCAAATCCCTGTAATGTCTGGCCTTGAAAACCAGAGGGGCTGAATTCCGTGAGTTTGTATAACCAGTGGGATTTGGAGCTTTAAAAGTCAGCCACGTCAGTGCTAGGCAAGTGATAGCCAGAGCCTGCCCCTAAAGTGACAGCAGCCCAAGGAGAGACAACATAGAAGCAACAGCTTGCACAACGGGAGGGAGATCTGTTTATACTGATTTCGGAGCATGTTGGGGGACTTCTCTGGGAACAAAGGAGCTGACAGGTGCCATTTTCCTCCCCACCCCCCAGCACAGAGGGCCACCTGTGGGACACAGGGCTACACAGACACTTGCTACCTAATCTGCTAGCAGTGTACCACACCCCTGTATTCTCCTGAGGATTTGCCCACGCCAAGCCAGCTGGCCTCAGGCCTGGGCTTAGCAAAAATTCTGTTAATGCGCTGTGCCTCTGTGGCCGCTGCATTTCTTTGGGGGATCTGGATTAGGACTAGCAGCTCATGCATGCCCTGGTCAGTTGCTGCACACCTGAAGCCGCTGCTGCTCCTGTGCACTTTATCCCTGGCTGCCACCTTGCTTTGGGGGATCGGCCTAGGACTAGTGGCCCAGTGCAAATTTTGCTGACATTGTGCATGCCATGCCCAGCCACCATAGGCTCCCAGCTGCCATGTGTCCATTGATGGCCACCTCAGCTGCTTGAGTTACCCCAGGCCACTGCTGCTAATGTACACCATGCCCCTGGCAATTACCACACTTTGAGTCACTAGTCCTAGGCCAGATTCCCCAGTGCAAATTTTGTTAACACCACCACCCTACCCGAGCTCTCCCATGGTCACTCCCCTTCAGAGCCAGCCTACCTGGGTCTCTCTCACACCACAGATAGCAATAGAGTCAGTGCAGAGTCTGGACTGAAAGGAAAAGCTACTCCAACACAACAGCAAGATGCAGGCAACACACATAGGAGACCCCTCTAAAGCACCAGGTCCTGGTGAACAGGGAACACTGCAGGGGCACTGCTTTCAAGAGGAGATATAGCTGAGTTTCCTAACACACAGAAACAGAGTTAGACAAAATGAGGCAGCAGGGGGAGTATGTCCCAAATGAAAGTCCATGAAAAAACACAGCAGGAGACCTAAACAAAACAGAAGTAGTTAGAGAATTTAAAGTAATGATCATAAAGATACTCACTGGACTTAAGAATGAAGGACATCAGTGAGACCCTTGAGAACTCAATAAATGAAACTAAACTACAATGGATAGAATAAATAGTAGGCTACAGGAAGGAGAGGAATGTATTAGTGACCTGGAGGATAGAGTAATGTAAAGCAGTCAACCTAAGCAGATGAGAGACAAATACTGCATAGAGAATAGACTTAGAGACCTCAGTGACTCCATCAAGCATAGTAACATTTGCATCTACTGGGATCCCAGAAGAAGATAAAGGGGGGGAAGAGAAGAAATTATAGCTGAAAATTTCCTAAATCTGGGGAGGGAAAAAGAAATTCAGATTCAGGAGGTACAGAGATCCCTCAACAAATCAACCCAAGGAGGTCCACAGCAGGACACACTGTAATTAAAATGTCAAGAAATACTGGTGAAGAATTTTAAGGTTGTGGGCGCCTGGGTGGCTCAGGTGGTTGAGCGTCTGCCTTCGGCTCGGGTCGTGGTCCCGGAGTCCTGGGATCGAGTCCCGCATCGGGCTTCCTGCTCCTTGGGAGCCTGCTTCTCCCTCTGCCTCTCTCTCTCTGTCTCTCATGAATAGGTAAATAAAATCTTAAAAAAAAAAAAAAAGAATTTTAAGGTTGCAAAAGAAAAGAAGACCTACATACACAGGGAAAGCCCATAAGGGTATTAGATTTTTGCAGGCCAGAAGAGAGTGGCATGATATATTCAAAGTGCTGAAAGGGAAACTTCTGCAGCCAAAAATACTTTATATCCAGCAAAGCCATCATTCAGAATAGGAGAGATAGAGAGTTTCCCAGACGAAAACTACAGTAGTATGTGACCACTAAGCCAGCTGTAGAAGAAAAGTTAGGGTGTGAAAAGTAAAAAACACACAAAAGCAGTGAAAGTATTTCTGTAAATGTCAGTCAAGGGATTAGTAAAATAAAAGGATGTAAACTAGGACAGCATATACCTAAAACATGGAGGGGAGGGAAGGAGTAAAGAATGACCATCAGCATAAAATAGACTGCTGTATGCAGAAGATGTTATATATAAATCAAATGGTAAACATAAATCAACAGTAATAGATAAGCAAAACATGAAGAATCTAAGCATATCACTAAAGAAAACCAACAAACCATGAAAGAAAGAGAAGAATCAGGAAAAAAAGCTACAAATACAACCACAAAACAGGTAACAAACTGGCAATACAGATCTATCAATAATTACTTTCAATGTAAATGTACTAAATGCTCCACTCAAAAGACATAGTGTGACAGATTAAAAAAAAAAAAAAATCTGTAAGCTGCCTACCAGAGACTCATTTCAGACCTAAAGACACATGAAGATTGAAAGTCTTGAGGGGAAGGAGATCATGCAAATGGATGTCAAAAGAAGGGTGGGTAGCAGTACTTACATCAGACAAAATAGACTATAAAAGTCTGTAAAAAGAGACAAAGAAGGATACTATATAATAGTAAAGGAGGCAATCCAACAAGAAGATACAACAATTATAAATGCTTATGTACCCAACATGGCAGCACCCAAATATATAAAAGAGTTAAGAACAAACAGTAGGGGACTTTAACACCCCACTTACATCAATGGACAGATCATCCAAACAAAAGTAACAAGGAAACAGTGGCTTTGATTGGCACATGGGAACAGATGGATTTAACATATATTCAGAACATTCCATTCTAAAACAGCAGAATACACATTCTTTTCAAGTGCACATGGAACATCCTCCAGAACAGATCATATATTAGGCCACAAAACAAGCCTCAACAAATTCAAAAAGATTGAAGTCATCCCATGCATCTTTTCCGACCATAACACTATGAAACTAGAAATCAACCATAAGAAAAAATCTGGAAAGACCACAGATACATGAGGGTAAATAACATGCTACTAAACAATGAATGGGTCAACTGAGAAATCAAAGAATAAATCAAAAAGTATATGGAAACAAATGAAAACATAATGGTCCAAAACCTTTGGGCATGCAGCAAAAGCTGTTTTAAGAGGAAAGTATATGCAATACAGCCCTACCTGAAGAAGCAAGAAAAATCTCAACCTAACGTTACCAGAGCTAGAAAAAGAACAAAACACCACCCAAAACCAGCAAAGGGAAGGAAATAATAAAGGTTAGAGCAGAAATAAATGATATAGAAACCAAAAAAACAAGCTGGTTCTTTGAAAACATCAAGAAAACTGACAAACGGGGCGCCTGGGTGGCTCAGTCGGTTGAGCATCTGCCTTCGGCTCAGGTCATGATCCCAGGGTCCTGGGATTGAGCCCCGCATCGGGCTCCCTGCTCCGCGGGAAGCCTGCTTCTCCCTCTCCCACTCCCCCTACTTGTGTTCCCTCTCTTGCTGTGTCTCTCTCTGTCAAATAAATAAATAAAATCTTTAAAAAAAAAAAAAAAAGAAAACTGACAAACCCCTAGTCAGACTCATCAAAAAGCAAAACAAAACAAACTCAAAACTAGAAATGAAAGAGGAGAAATAACAACCAACATCACAGAAATACAGTTGTTAAAAAGAGTATTATGAAAAACTATATGCCAACAAATTAGACAACCTAGAAGAAATGGATAAATTCCTAGGAACATATAACCTACCAAAACTGAAGCAGGAAGAAATAGAAAATTTGAAGAAACCAGTTAGCAGTAAGGAGATTGAATCAGTAACCAAAAAACTTCAACAAACAAAAGTCCAGGACCAGACAGCTTCACTGTTGAATTCTACCAGAGATTTTTTTTAAAGATTATTTGAGAGAGAGAGAGCACAGAGGGAGAAGGAAAAGCAGACTCCCCACTGAGCAGAGAGCCCGAGGCAGGGTTTGATCCCAGGATCCCGAGATCAAGAGCTGAGCCAAAGGCAGACACTTAACCAACTCAGCCACCAAGGTGCCCCTCTACCAAAGATCTGAAGAATAGTTAACCTTGGGGCAGCTGGGTGGCTCAGCTGGTTAAGCGTCTGCCTTTGGCTTGGGTCATGATCCCAGGGTCCTGGGATCAAGACCCGCGTTGGGCTCCATACTCAGCAGGGAGCCTGTTTCTTCCTCTCCTTCTGCCTGCTGCTCCCCCTGCTTGTGCTCTCTCTGTCAAATAAATAAAATCTATTTAAAAAAATACTTAACCTATTCTTCTCAAATTCATTCTATGAGGCCAGTATCACCCTGATACCAAAACCAGATAAAGACACCATCACAAAAGGGAACTACAGGTCAGTATCTCTGATGAACATAGATATAAAAATCCTTCACAAAATACTAGCAAAGAGAATCCAAGAATACATTTAAAAAATCATTCACGATGGGGAAGAAAAGATGGCGGAGGAGTTGGGGACCCTATTTCTAGTGGTCCCCGGAATTGAGCTGGATATCTACCAGACTACTCTGAGCACCCACGAAATCAGCCTGAGATGTAAGAAGATCTGGATCTCTACAAACAGAATATCGCAGGTGGTTGGTTTCGAGGTATGAAGCGGGGAGCCATGATTCCGTGGGCAGATGTCAGGATAAACGGCAGTGGGAGAGAGCCTGGCCGTGAGGATCCTACACTGCCGGTGAGTGACAGCCTCGCTCGCTGGGGACGGGGCACAGACTCGCAGACCGGTAGCGGCAGGGAAAGGACTTTAGGGCAGCCCCCGAGACGGAAACCCAGAGTAGCGGGGTCGCGCATATGAACTGGGAGTGGCTGGCAGTTTTAGGAGCACAAAGGGCAGAGACGTGCCCCAAACTGGAGGCAGGACTGGGAGCGCTTCAGAGGGGCGCACAAGCCAGGATGCTGCAGTTTATAGCAGCACGGACAGAAATGGAGACAGTATGGCCTGGAGAGCTCACTGAAGAACAGACTGCAGTCTCTCTGCTCTGAGGCAGAGGGTTGGAAGTGGTCTCTTCTGCTCTGACTCATGGAAGAGACATGGAGAGCCGCCAGGGAAAGCCACCAGAGAACAAAAGCCCCAAAAACTGATTCCCGCTGAGCCTATTCCCCCGCCACAGGGGGGCAGGGCAAATCCGCCCAAATAGGGTTGCCTGAGTAACAGTGCGGCAGGCACCTCCCTCAGAAGACAGGCTGAGAGAACAAGAGGCCAGCAACCCTAAGGTCCCTTTAAAATAGGTGCATCTTGCTGGGGTTCTGGTCAATAATTTGGACTCTATACATTCCCTCAAACACCCATCAACAGAATGACTAGGAGGAGGAACCCCCAAAATAGAAAAGACTCAGAGATTATGACTTATGCTGCAGATTTACAAATGGATGCAGATATAACCAAGATGTCAGAGATGGAATTCAGGCTAGCAATTGTGAAGACAATAGCTAGAATGGAGAAATCGATTAATGGCAACATAGAGTCTCTAAGGGCAGAAATGAAAGCTGAACTAGCAGAACTTAAAAATGCTATCAATGAGATCCAATCCAATCTAGATAATCTAACGGCTAGGGTAAGTGAAGCTGAAGAATGAATAAGGGACCTGGAAGACAATATAATAGATAAAAAGGGAAGAGAGGAGGCCAGGGAAAAACAACTCAGAACCCATGAAAATAGAATCAGAGAAATAAGTGACACCATGAAGCATTCCAATGTCAGAATAATTGGAATCCCAGAGGGAGTGGAGAGAGAGAGATGACTAGAAGATGTATTTGAGCAAATCGTAGCTGAGAACTTCCCTAATCTGGGGAATGAAACAAACATTTGCATCCTACAGGCAGAGAGGACCCCTCCCAAGATCAAGGAAAACAGGCCTACACCCCACCATGTAACAGTAAAACTTGCAAATCTTAGAACCAAGGAAACCATCTTAAGGGCAGTTAGAGGGAAGAGATTCCTTATGTACAGAGGGAGGAACATCAGAATGACATCAGATGTATCCACAGAGACCTGGCA
>NC_058415.1:1732760-1779312 GCF_002201575.2 Neomonachus schauinslandi | reverse complement strand
GTTCATCATCATTAGCCATCAGGGAAATTCAAATCAAAACCACATTGAGATACCACCTTACACCAGTTAGAATGGCAAAAATGGACAGGGAAAGAAACAACCAATGTTGGAAAGGTTGTGGACAAAGGGGAACCCTCTTACACCTTTGGTGGGAATGCAAGTTGGTACAGCCACTTTGGAAAACAGTGTGGAGGTGCCTCAAAAAATTAAAAATAGAGCTACTCTATGACCCAGCAATTGCACTCCTGGGTATTTACCCCATAGACACAGATGTAGTGAAAAGAAGGGACACGCACCCCAATGTTCATAGCAGCAATGTCCGCAATAGCCAAACTGTGGAAAGAGCCGAGATGCCCTTCAACAGATTAATGGATAAAGAAGATGTGGTCCATATATACAATGGAATATTACTCAGCCATCAGAAAGGATGAATACCCAACTTTTATATCAACATGGATGGGACTGGAGGAGATTATGCTAAGTGAAATAAGCAGAGAAAGTCAACTATCATATGGTTTCACTTATTTATGGAACATAAGGAATAACATGGAGGACATTAGGAGAAGGAAGGGAAAAATGAAGGGAGGGAAATCGGAGGGAGAGATGTACCATGAGAGACTATGGACTCTGAGAAACAAACAGTGTTTTAGAGGGGAGGGGAACTGGTTAGCCCGGTGATGGGTATTAAGGAGGGCACGTACTGCATGGAGCACTGGGTGTTATACGAAAACAATGGATCGTGGATCACCACATCAAAAACTAATGATGTACTGTGGCGCTTGGGTGGCTCAGTCGTTAAGCTTCTGCCTTCGGCTCAGGTCATGATTCCAGGTCCTGGGATTGAACCCTGCATCAGGCTCCCTGTTTGGCGGGAAGCCTGCTTCTCCCTCTCCCACTCCCTCTGCTTGTATTCCCTCTCTCGCTGTGTCTCTCTCTGTCAAATAAATGAATAAAATCTTTAAAAAAAAAACAACAACAACAACTAATAATGTATTGTATGGTGACTAACATAATGAAATCTAAAAAAAAAAAATCATTCACCACATCAAGTCGGATTTATTCCTGAGATGCAAGGGTGATTCAATATTTGTAAATCAATCAATGTGATATATCACATCAATAAAAGAAAGTATAAAAACTGTATGAGCATTTCTGTAGACTCAGAAAAAGCATTTGTACAGCATTCATAATAAAAACCCTCAACAAAGTAGCGTTAGAGGGAACATACTTCAACATAATGAAGGCCATATAAGAAAAACATATATGAGGGTGCCTGGGTGGCTCAGTTGGTTAAGCGACTGCCTTCGGCTCAGGTCATGATCCTGGAGTCCCGGGATCGAGTCCCGCATCGGGCTCCCTGCTCGGCAGGGAGTCTGCTTCTCCCTCTCCCACTCCCCGTTTGTGTTCCCTCTCTCACTGTGTCTTTCTCTGTCAAATAAATAAATAAAATCTTTAAAAAAAAAAAAAAAAAAAAAAAAAAAAAAAAAAAAAAAAAAAAAAAATAAAAAAAAAAAAAAAAAAAAAAAAAAAAAAAAAAAAAAAGAAAAACATATATGAGCTAACATCATGCTCAATGGGGAAAAAACTGACTGCTTTTCCCCTAAGGTCAGGAACAAGACAAGGATGTCCACTCTCCCCACTTTTATTCATACTGGATGTACTAGCCACAGCAATTCACAATATATAGAGATAAAAGGAATCCAAATTGGTAAGGAAGAAGTAAAAATTTCACTACTTGCAGATGACATGAGACTGTATATAGAAAACCCTAAGTACTCCACCAAAATTCAGTAAAGTTGCAGGATACAATATCAATTTGGAGAAATGTTCTGCATTTCTATACACTGATAATAAAGCAACAGAAAGAAAAATTAAGAAAATCCCATTTACAATTGCTCCCAAAATAGTAAGATACCTAGGAATAAACCTAACCAAAGAGGTGAAAGACCTGTACTGTGAAAACTATAAAACACCAATGAAAGATAAGGAAGACAATGCAAGGAAATGGAAAGATTCTATACTCCTAGATTGGAAGAACAATATTAATGCAATCCCTATCAAATACCAACATCATTTTTCACAGAACAATCCTGAAATTTATATGGCACCACAAAAGACCCCAAATTGACAAAGCAGTTTTGAAAAAGAAAAGCAAAGTTGGAGGTATCATAATTCCAGACTTGCAGTTATATTACAAAAGTTGTAGTAACCAAAATAGTATGGTACTGGCACAGAAACAGACATATAGATCAATGAAACAGAATACAGAACCCAGAAATAAACCCACAATTATGGTCAGTTAATCTGTGATAATGCAGGAAAGAATATACAATGGGATATTCTCTTCAACAAATGGTGTTGGGAAAACTGGTCAGCTACATGCAAAAGAATGAAACTAGACCACTTTCTTACTCCATACACGAAAATAAACTCAAAATGGATTAAAGACCTAAATGTGAGACCTGAAACCATAAAAAATGCTAGAAGACAGCACAGGCAGTAATGTCTCTGACAGTGGCTGTAGCAGCATTTTCCTAGAAATGTCTCCTGAGGCAAGGGAAATAAAAGCAAAACTAAACTATTGGGACAACATCAAAATAAAAAGCTCTGCACAGCAAAGGATACAATAATAAAAAAAAAAAAAAACTAAACTAAAAGGCAACCTACTGAATGGAGATATATATTGGCAAGTGACCTATGCAGTAAAGGGTTAGTGTCCAAAATATATAAGGAGCTTACAAAACTCAACACCCAAAAAACAAATAATCCAATTAAAAATGGGCAGAAGACATGAACAGACATTTCTCCAAAGAAGACATCCAGATGGCCAAAAGACAGATGAAAAGATGCCCAACATCACTGATCATCAGGGAAATGCAAATCAAAACCATGATGAGATATCACTCATACCTGTCAGAATGGCTAAAATCAAAAGCCAAGAAACAACAGGTGTTGGCAAGGATGTTGAGAAAAAGGAACCAACCTTCTAGCACTGTTTGGTGGGAATACAAATTGGTGCAGCAACTATGGAAAACAGTATGGAAGTTCCTCAAAATTGAAAAACAGAACTACCATATGATCCAGCAATTGCACCACTAGGTATTTACCCAAAGAATACAAAAATACTGATTCAGAGGGATACATGGACCTCAATGTTTACAGCAGCATTATTTACAACAGCCAAATTATGGAAACAGCCCAGGTGTTCATTGATAGATGAATGGATAAAGAAGATGTTATATGTATGTGTATGCGTATATATGTGTGTGTATATATATATACATTGTTATATGATGTTATATGTATATAGACATACACACAATGGGATATTATTCGGCCACAAAGAAGAATGATATCTTGTCATTTGCAATGACATGGATGGAGCTAGAGAGTATAATGCTAAGTGAAATAAGTCAGTCAGAAAAAGACAAATACCAATGTGATGTCACTCATATGTGGACTTTAATAAAACAAATGAGCAAAGGAAAAAAAGAGACAAACCAAGAAACAGACTCTTAACTGTAGAGAACAAACTGATGGTCCCAGAGAGGAGGTGAGTGGGGGGATGGGGTTAAATGGGTGTTGGGGATTAAGGAGGGCACTTGTGATAAGCACAGGATGATATATGGAATTACTGAATCACTTGACTGTACACCTGAAACTAATATAACACTGTGATAACTAAATGGAATTTAAATAAATCTAAATAAAAATAACTATGTAACTTACTACAGATTTCTTTAGTGATTTTTTTTTTCCTACAAGAAAGAGATGGAGTAACTTACCAGAGTGTTCCATCTGCCTTCTCCTTGGCTTGCTTATATCCCCACTGGGTGATAAAGCTTTCAGTGTGGAGGAAGCACTTCTGTGTGTCTTCCCTATTAAATATGGTGGCTGATTTAAATACAGTTAGCATCACTTATGGAAGCCATAGCTTCATTCATCATAATGTTTTTTTTCTTTTTTTATCATAATTTTCATGCCTATCTAGTAATGTGGCAAATTTTAACTAAAAGCTGTTTAGAATTACAATGTCCACCTTGGGAATCTAAAATTTAACATGCTTTCAAACATGCAGAAGTTCTAGAATAAAAGAAATAAAAATAAAATTTTACAGGGGTGCCTGGGTGGCTCAGTTGGTTAAGCGTCCAACTCAGGTCATGATCTCAGAGTTCTGAGATCAAGCACCCCATCAAGCTCCACGCTGGGTGTGGAGCCTGCTTAAGGCTCTCACTCTCCCTCTGCTCCTCCCCCGCTCCTCCCCCATCCTCTCTTTCTCTCTCTCACTCCCTCTTTAAAAAATAAAAATAAAAAATAAAATTTTACCAACAGAATGGTTAATCGTAACATTTTTTAGGATGTAAAAGAAAATTAAGCAGTTCATAAATTCTGTTAAAATCTCCAACTGTGGGCGCCTGGGTGGCTCAGACGGTTAAGCGTCTGCCTTCGGCTCAGGTCATGATCCCAGAGTCCCGGGATCGAGTCCCGGGATCGAGTCCCGTATCGGGCTCCCTGCTCGGCGGGGAGCCTGCTTCTCCCTCTGACCCTCCCCCCTCTCATGTGCTCTCTCTCTCTCTCTCAAATAAAAAAAAAAAAAATCTCCAACTGCTCTTGTGCTAAGTGACTTTTTAGACCACTAAATACTTCAGTAATTGTACATGAACTCAAAACTTTACAAAAGAAAGAGAAAAAAACAATCAATGCCTAATGGTTCCAAAGAAAATTTTCCTTCTGAAGCTGCTGTTGAGGAATGAAAAGTATAGCTGTGGGTTAAGTGAATGGTCTTAGACACTGGCCCTTGAGAGAAGGCATGCTGGGCATTTCACTGCTTTCAAACAAGTTTCAGAATTCTGTGACATTGGTGCACAAGTAAAAGGGAGATGTTTTCAACATTAATCACAATCCCTGGAGATTGGACAACTTTCGTAATATGCCATGTCCGTGACTTCTTAAGGTAAAAAGCTTAAGTCACTGATCATCGACCTTTCTTCTCTTCTAATATAAGCACTTCAGGCTATAGATGTCCCCATTAGCACATACATTTAAAAGATCTAAAGAGTGGGTTACAAGACTTGATAAGATGTAAATTATCTATAGGTACACTAAAATTTCAATAGTAAACACTACCCAGGTATTCTTTCTCTCTCCGTTTTTCCTTCATCCCTCCTTTGCTGCCTCCTTTCCCTTCTTTTTCCTTTCCCTCTTTTTCCTTTTTTTTTTTTTTAAAGAGAAGCTGATCCTAAAATTTAAGTGGAAATGCAGAGGACCTACATTACGCAAAGCAATCTTTAAAAAGAAAAACTTACACTACCTGACTTCAAGACTTCTGATGGTCCTACAGTAATAGACAGTGTGGTTAAGGAGAGGCCTATTAATGGGAAGAAATAAAATTGAAAATGTAAAACAGACCCACCTTTAGCCAGTCACTGGATTTTCAACAAAGCAATTTAAGGAGGGGAAGGCAAGTCTTTTTAGCAAATGATGCTAGAGCCACTGGGTATCTATATGAATGAGAAAAACCTTGATCCCTGCCTCACACTGTACACAAAAGTTACTTCAAGATGGATCACAGACTTAAATGTAAAAGCTAAAACTATACAGCATTTAGAAAATATAGGTTATCTTCATGACAATAAAAATTTAAAAGAAAAATTAGACTTCCTCAAAATTAAACATCTGCTCATCAAAATTAACTGTTAAAAAAATAAACAGAAGAGCTTCAGACTAAGAAAATTTTTGCAAAATGTACATATGACAAAGAACTGGTGGCCAGAATTAATAAAGAACTCACAGAGCTCAACAATTTTAAAAATGCAACAAACTGGAAGCTGGAAGAAGATTTGAATGGCTATTTCACAAAGTAAGGTATATGACATATATATATGAATGATCAAAGAGCAAAGGTGCTCAACACTTAACCATCAGGGAAATTGAAATTAAAGCCCCCATTAGATAGCACTACATATCCATCACAGATATGATGAAAACTGTCAGGATGTGAGACAATAGGAACTCTCTTCTCATATGTTCATGGAAGTGAAAAATGGTACAACCACTTTGGGAAATGGTCACTTCTCATAAAACTACATATACTGTAGCCTTGTGACCCCAGTGTATCAGGTTGAATGGTATCCCACCAAAATTCAGGTCTACCTGGAACATGTGAATGTGGACTTATTTTGAAATCAGGTGTTTGCAGATGTGATCAAGTTAAGATGAGGTCATACTAAATTAGGGTGAGTCTTAATTCAACAACTGGCATCCTTACAAGGAGAGAGAGACTTGGATACAGAGATACATAGAAGGAAGAAAGGCACAGAGTAGAGTGACACAGCAACAAGCCAAGGAATGCTAAGGATTGCCAGCAACCACCAGAAGCCAGGAGAGAGGTGAGGAACAGACCTCCCTCAGAACCTCTAGAAGGACAACCCTGCCAACAGGTTGATTTTGAACTCCCATCTTCTGAACTGTGAGAGAGTAGATTTCTTTTGTTTAAGCCTCTCAGTTTGTGGTAATTTGTTACAGCAACACTAGGAAACTAATACACCCAAACTTACTCTAGGTATTCATCTAAAGGAAATGAAAACATAGGTTTACCAAAACAAAAAACATAGCATAAGAATACCAATAACAAGTTTTTCACAATAACTAAGGACTAGAAGCCTACACAAGAGTATGTATGATTCCATTCATGCAAAATTGTACAGTGGGAAAAATTAATCTATGATAAAATAAAATCAAGACCAGTGACACCT
This sequence comes from Neomonachus schauinslandi, assembly GCF_002201575.2. Lineage (NCBI taxonomy): Eukaryota > Metazoa > Chordata > Mammalia > Carnivora > Phocidae > Neomonachus > Neomonachus schauinslandi. The sequence continues at coordinate 1,772,557 of NC_058415.1, read as the reverse complement.
CGGAGGGATAGGGTTGGGGGTTTACTGGGATGGGCCAGAAGGGAGCTATCTGGGATGGTAGTAATCTGTTGTTTGATAAAGTTTGGGTTGTAGAGATGTACACATTGTTTGTACTCATACACTAGCAAACTTAAGATTTTGCATTTCCTGTAAGTAAATTCCACCTAAATAGAAGAAATACAGTACTCTAGGTAATGATACACATCTACCCATTGCTCCCAGGGTCAACCACTTTTCATGGCTCTGATTAGCGGAGATGAAATGCTAGGGATTGCCCTCTTAAGATGTGGTATCTGAAGATGCTTAGGTGGACACCCTAGACCTGAGTCCATGGGTCCCTGCCTGCCAACCACCCACATGAGCCAACCCAGGAGGAGACTTGTCCCTTTCCTCTCACTTGTTAGACTGTCTTTGCCAGGTCCGTTCAGTGGTCAGATCAGATCTTAAGACACACTAACACCTGTCAACCACTCTTGAGGGATAGAGGGTGTCTAAGTAAGGAGAATGAACAGAAATGCAAGGACATGCCATGAAGACCTAACAAAATGACAGCAACAGCCACTCATGACCAGGGCCTTATAAGCTCTTTACCTACCCATAGGGAGAATACCAGTCTCTTTTCCAAGAAGAGTAAAGCCTTGATACAGAGCTCTTACTCAGATATGCTCTCAGCTATCCAGCTCTCCCTGAGAGGAAATGCTTACACTAAACTCATCACTCTTACTAATCAAGGAGATATTGCTAGAAATCTGCTGGAATGGTCAAAATAAAAAGTAATGCTGATACCAGATGTGGGCAAGAAGGTGGAGAAACGATCACTCAAACATTGCTAGTGGGAACTTAAATGGTGTACCCATGAGTATTGCACTTTTTTATAAAACTAAACATTTATTTACCATGTGACTCAGCAACTGCACTCTTGAGCATTTATCCCAGAAAGAAGACATTATATTCACACAAAAACCTGTATGGAAATGTTCAAAGCACCTTCATCTATAATAGCCAAAAACTAAACAATCCAAATGTCCTTCAGTGGGTGAATGGTTTAACAAACTGAGGTACTTTCATACTATGGAATACTACTCATCAGTAAAAGGAATGAAGTATTGGTACATACTAAGTTTGGGTGGATCTCAAGAGAACTACACTGAAAAGGCATTCCCAAAATGTAACATACTATATGACTTCTTTTATATAACATTCTTGAAGTAACAAAAATCATAGAGACAGAGAACAGATTAGTGGTTGGCAGAGGAAGACAGGGGAGGAGGGCGGGGGGTGGGGGGAGTTGGCTGTGACTATACAAGAGCAGCACAAGGCATGCCTGTGATGTAACTGTTCTGTATCTTTGAATATAGTGGCAGTTACAGGAATGTATATGGGATAACATTTCATAGAACTAAATATATACTCCACACACACAAAAGAGTGAAGGTAAAACTGCTGAAATCTGAATAAGGTCAGTGCATTGTGTTAACAAAAATAAAAGGCTGTTTTAACAAAAAAAAATGTCATTTACCTCATATATGGAATTTAAGAATCAAAACAGATGGACACGGGAGGAAGGAAAAAAAAGGGGAAGCAAACCATAAGAGACTCTTGACAATAGAGAACAAACAGGGTTGCTGTAGGGGAGGTGGGTAGGAAATGGGCTAAATGGGTGATGGGTATTATGGAGGGCACTTGTGAAACACTGGGTGTTGTATGTAAGTGATGAAACCAATATTACACTATATGTTAACTAGCTAGAATTTAAATAAAACTTGAAACATTAAAAAAAAAGGTTGCACTTGCTGAGATGAGTACAGGGTGAAGTATGGAATTGCTGAATCACTACATTGTACACCTGAAACTAATATAACACTGTATGTTAACTGAAATTAAAATAAAAAACTTAAAAAAAAATGAAAGACTAAAAAACCCCACATATGATCACCTCAAAAGATGCCCAAAAAACATTTGACAAAATCCAACATCCATTCCCAATAAAAACTCTCAGCAAACAGGAATAAAAATTTGTTGTGCTCATAAAGGGGAGCTATAAAACTTACACTTAGGAGAAAGCATTCCCCAAAAGATCAGGAACAAGGAAAGGATGTCCACTCTCACCATTTAAATTCATCATTGCACTGGATGGTCTCGCCTGTGCAATGAGGCAAGAAAAAGAAATGAAAGATATACTGAATGTAAAGAAGTAAAACTTATTCACAAATAACATTATCATCTATATAGACAATGCTATAGGATTTACCAAAAAAGCTACTAGGGCTAAAAAGTAAGTTTTGCAAGTTTACCAGATATAAGATCATTATCCATAAGTTAATTTTATTTCTCTGTACTTTCAACAGTTAAAAACTGAATTTTAAAATAGATTAAATAGTATCAAAAATATGAAACAGAGAGGGATAAATCTGACAAGAGATGTGTAAGACCTGTGTACTAAAAATTATAAAACAAGGCTGACAAAAAGAAGTCCCATAAAAATGGAGACATATACTGTATTCACATATTGAGTAATACAGTGTTAATTACATGTAAATTATCACAAAATGAGGTAGATTTAACTCAATCCAAATCAAAATCCCAGTAGGCTTTTTTTTGTGAAAATTGCTGACTCTAAAATCCACATGGAAATGCAAAGAATCTAGAATAATAAAAACAAATTGAAAAGGGAAAAAATGTTGGAGATTTATACTGAGCTCCAGACTTATAAGGCTACATTAATCAAGACTATGTAGTAGTGGCATCAAGACAAAGAAAGGAGTGGGGGGAAAAAGAGTCCAGGGATGCCTGGGTAGCTTTGTCAATTAAGTGTCCAGTCCTTTTTTTGTTTTTTTTTTTAAGACTTTATTTATTTATTTGACAGAGAGAGACACACCGAGAGAGGAAAGAAAAGCAGGGGGAGTGGGACAGTTCGGAGAAGGAGGCTCCCTGCTGAACAGGGAGCTCGATGTGGGGCTTGATCCCAGGACCTTGGGATCATGACCCGAGCTGAAGGCAGATGCTTAACGACTGAGCCACCCAGGCACCCCTAAGTGTCCAATTCTTGATCTCAGCTCAGGTCTTGATTTCAGGGCTGTGAGTTCAAGCCCCGTATTGGGTTCCACAATGGGCATGGAGCCAACTTAAAAAAAAAAAAGAGAGAAAGTCCAAATATAGACCCCATATACATCTGGTCAACTAATTTACCACAATAAACAGGCAATTCAATAAAGAATAGGTTGCCTTTTCAATAAATGGTGCTGGAAAATTTGGGCATTTGTATGCAAAAACAAATATACTTAAATCCAGAGCTGGTACTAAGTATAAAAATTTATTCAAAATAGATTATAGAGCTAAATATAAAACAAAAATTATAACACTTCTAAAAGAAAAAAATATATGAAAATCTGTTTCAACTTAGATCAAAGATTTCTTAAATACACTACCAAAAGTAAAATTCATTAGATAAAAAACTGAATATAAGCTTTCCAAAAATTAAGAATTCCTCTTTGAAAGACACTATTAAAAGAATGAGGGGGGGGAGGAAACGATGGCGGAGGAGTAGGGGACCCTATTCCAACTGGTCCCCGGAATTGAGCTGGATATCTACCTCTGAGACCACTTTGAACACCCACGAAATCAGCCTGAGATGTAAGAAGATATATCTGGATCTCTATAAACAGAATATCACAGGGGGTTGGTTTCGAGGTATGAAGTGGGAAGCCATGACTCTGCGGGCACATATCAGAAGATAAATGGCAGGAGGAGGGAGCTGTGGGGACTCTACACCACTGGTAAGCGATAGCCTCCTGTGCTGGGGACTGGGCACAGACTCGCAGATTGGCAGTGGCAGGGAAAGGACTTTGGGCAGACCCCCAGATTGAAACCAAGAGTGGCGGGGCCGTGCAGGCAAACTGGGGGCGGCTAGCGGTTTTAGAAGCACAAAGGGCAGAGACGTGCCCCAACCTGGAGGCGAGGACTGGGAGCACTGCTGAGGGGCGCACAACCCAGGACGCTACAGTTTATAGCAGCACAAACAGAAAAGGAGATAGTGTGGCCTGGAGAGTTCACTGAAGAACAGACTGTCATCTCTCTGCTCTGAGGCAGAGGGTTGGAAACGATCTCTTCTGCTCTGACTCTCGGCAGAGATGCGGTAAGCCACAGGGAAAGCCGCCAGAGAACAAAAGCCCCAGAAAACCGGTTTTCACTGAGCCCATCCCCTGCCACAGGGGGCAGGGCAACTCTACCCAAATAGCATTGCCTGAGTAACAGCACGGCAGGCCCCTCGCCCAGAAGACAGGCGGGGAGAACAAGAGGCTGACAACCCTAAGGTCCCTATAAAACAGGTGCATCTTGCTTGGGTTGTGGTCAATAATTTGGACTCTATACATTCCCTCAACCACCCCTCAACAGAATGACTAGGAGGAGGAACCCCCAAAATAGGAAGGACTCAGAGACTGAGACCTCTGCCACAGATTTACAAATGGATACAGATATAACCAAGATGTCGGAGATGGAATTCAGGGTAGCAATTGTGAAGACAATAGCAAGAATGGAGAAATTGATTAATGGCAACATAGAGTCTCTAAGGGCAGAAATGAAAGCTGAACTAGCAGAACTTAAAAATGCTATCAGTGAGATCCAATCTAAACTACATAATCTGACAGCTAGGGTAAGCGAGGCAGAAGAGAGAATTAGTGATCTAGAAGACCAATTAATAGACAAGAAGGGAAGAGAGGAGGCCTGGGAGAAACAACTCAGAATCCATGAAAATAGAATCAGAGAAGTAAGTGACACCATGAAACATTCCAATGTCAGAATTATTAGAATCCCTGATGGGGGGGGAGAGAGAGAGAGGACTAGAAGATATATTTGAGCAAATCATAGCTGAGAACGTCCCTAATCTGGAGAATGAAACATTTGTGTCCTAGAGGCAGAAAGGACCCCTCCCAAGATCAAGGAAAACAGGCCAACACCCCGGCATGTAATAGTAAAACTTGCAAATCTTAGAACCAAGGAAACCATCTTAAGGGCAGTTAGAGGGAAGAGATTCCTTATGTACAGAGGGAGGAACATCAGAATGACATCAGATGTATCCACAGAGACCTGGCAAGCCAGAAAGGCCTGCCAAGACATATTCAGGGTACTAAACGAGAAGAACATGCAGCCAAGAATACTTTATCCGGCAAGGCTGTCATTTAGAATGGATGGAGAGAGGCAGAGCTTCCAAGACTGGCAGAAACTGAAAGAATATGTGACCACTAAGCCGGCCCTGCAAGAAATATTAAGGGGGGGTTCTATAAAAGGAGAAAGATCCGAAAAGTGATATAGAACAAAAATTTACAGGGACAATCTACAAAAACAAGGTCTTCACAGACAACATGATGACAATAAATTCATATCTTTCAATAATCACTCTGAATGTGAACGGCCTAAATGCTCCCTTAAAACAGCACAGGGTTGCAGATTGGATAAAAAGACAGAACCCATCCATATGCTGTCTACAAGAGACTCATTCTGAACCTAAAGATACATCCAGACTGAAAGTGAAGGGATGGAGATCCATCTTCCATGCCAACGGACCTCAAAAGAAAGCTGGGGTAGCAATTCTTATATCAGACAAATTAGATTTTAAGCTAAAGAGTGTAGTTAGAGACACAGAAGGACACTATATCATTCTTAAAGGGTCTATCCATCAAGAAGATCTAACAATTGTAAATACCTATGCCCCCAACATGGGAGCAGCCATCTACATAAGCCAACTGTTAACCAAAACAAAGAGTCATATTGATAACAATACGTTAATTGTAGGAGACCTCAATACTCCTCTCTCAGCAATGGACAGATCTAAGCAGAAAATCAACAAAGAAACAAGAGCTTTGAATGACACACTGGATCTGATGGACCTCATAGATATATACAGAACATTCCACCCTAAAACAACAGAATACTCATTCTTCTTGAGCGCACATAGAACTTTCTCCAGAACAGACCACATACTGGGTCACAAATCTAAACCAGTACCAAAAGACTGAGATTATTCCCTCCATCTTCTCAGACCAAAATGCTTTAAAACTGGAACTCAATCATAAGAAAAAATCTGGAAGAAATTCAAACACTTGGAAGCTAAAGACCACTCTGCTCAAGAATGTCTGGGTCAACCAGGAAATCAAAGAAGAACTTAAAACAATTCATGGAAACCAATGAGTATGAAAACACATCAGTCCAAAACCTATGGGATACTGCAAAGGCAGTCCTAAGGGGGAAATACACAGCCATCCAAGCCTCACTCAAAAAAATAGAAAAATCCCAAATTCACCAACTAACTCTCCACCTTAAAGAACTAGAGAAAAAGCAACAAACGATGCCTAAGCCACGCATTAGAAGAGAAATAATTAAGATTAGAGCAGAGATCAATGATTTAGAAACCAGAAACACGGTAGATCAGATTAACGAAACTAGAAGCTGGTTCTCTGAAAGAATTAATAATATCGATAAACCACTGGCCAGAATTATCCAAAAGAAAAGAGAAAGGACCCAAATTAATAAAACTATGAATGAAAGGGGAAAGATCACAACTAACACCAAGGAAATAGAAACTATTAGAAATTCTTATCAACAGGGGCGCCTGGGTGGCTCAGTTGGTTAAGCGACTGCCTTTGGCTCAGGTCATGATCCTGGAGTCCCGGGATCGAGTCCCACATCGGGCTCCCTGCTCAGCGGGGGTTCTCCTTCTCCCTCTATCTCTTCCCTCTCATGCTCTCTGTCTCTCATTCTCTCTCTCTCAAATAAATAAATAAAAATCTTTAAAAAAAAAAAAAAGAAATTCTTATCAACAACTATATGCCAATAAATTGAGCAACCTGGAAGAAATGGATGCCTTCCTGGAAACCTATAAACTCTCAAGACTGAAACAGGAAGAAATCGACAACCTGAATAGGCCAATAACCAGTAATGAGAATAAAGCAATGATCAAAAACCTCCCAAAAAACCAGAGTCCAGGCCTGATGGGATTCCCTGGGGAATTCTACCAAACATTCAAAGAAGAAATAATACCTATTCTCCTGAAGCTGTTTCAAAAAACAGAAACAGAAGGAAAACTTCCAGACTCATTCTATGAGGGCAGCATTACCTTAATCCCCACACCAGGCAAAGACCCCATCAAAAAGGAGAATTTCAGACCGATATCCCTGATGAATATGGATTCCAAAATCCTCAACAAAATCCTAGCTAATAGGATCCAACAATACATTAAAAGGATCATCCACCACGACCAAGTGGGATTTATCCCCGGGATGCAAGGGTGGTTCAACATTCGCAAATCGATCAGTGTGATAGAACACATTAATAAGAGGAGGGAGAAGAACCATATGGTCCTCTCAATTGATGCAGAAAAAGCATTTGACAAAATACAGCATCCTTTCCTGACTAAAACTCTTCAGAGTAAAATCCATCTATGAAGAACCCACAGCGAATATCATCCTCACTGGGGAAAAGAGAGCCTTTCCCTTAAGATCAGGAACATGTCAAGGATGCCCACTCTCACCACTGTTGTTCAATATAGTACTAGAAGTCCTAGCAACAGTAATCAGACAACAAAAAGAAACAAAAGGTATTCAGATTCGCAAAGAAGAAGTTAAACTCTCTTTCTTCGCAGAGGACATGATACTTTATGTGGAAAACCCAAAAGACTCCACCCCCAAATTACTAGAACTCATACAGCAATTCAGTAATGTGGCAGGATACAAAATCAATGCACAGAAATCAGTTGCTTTCTTATACACTAACAATGCAACTGTAGAAAGAGAAATTAGAGCAATGATTCCATTTACAATAGCACCAAAAACCATAAGATAACCTGGGAATAAACCTTACCAAAGAGGTTAGGATCTATACTCTAGGAAACACAGAGCACTCATGAAAGAAATTGAAGAAGACACAAAAAGATGAAAAAACATTCCATGCTCATGGATCAGAATAATAAACACTGTTAAAATGTCTATGCTACCCAGAGCAATCTAGACCTTCAATGCCATCCTGATCAAAATTCCAATGACATTTTTCAAAGTGCTAGAACAAACAATCCTAAAATTTGTATGGAATCAGAAAAGACCCTGAATCGCCAAGGAGATGTTGACAAAGAAAAACAAAGCTGATCATGGAACACTTCATCTAAAACTAATGATGTAATGTATGGGGATTAACATAAGAATAAAAAAAAATATGTCCTCAGAAAATTAATAAAAGGTACTGCATACCTGAGGAAGGGGAAAATGAACAGAATGCTAGTTTTTAAAGAAATATTCAAAGAATATCATGAATGGATGTTAAAAAAAAAAGAAAAGAAAAACAAAGCTGGAGGCATCACGTTGCCCGATTTCAAGCTATATTACAAAGCAGTGATCACCAAGACAGCATGGTACTGGCACAAAAATAGACACACAGACCAATGGAACAGAATAGAGAGCCCAGATATGGACCCTCAATTCTATGGTCAAATAATCTTTGACAAAGCAGGAAAAAACATGCAATGGAAAAAAGACAGTGTCTTCAATAAATGGTGCTGGGAAAATTGGACAGCTATATATAGAAGAATGAAACTCGACCATTTTCTAACACCATACACAAAGATAAGCTCAAAATGGATGAAAGACCTCAATGTGAGACAGGAATCCATCAAAATCCTAGAGGAGAACATAGGCAGTAACCTCTTTGACATCAGCCACAGCCACTTCTTTCAAGATACATCTCCAAAGGCTAGTGAAACAAAAGCAAAAATGAACTTTTGGGATGTCATCAAAATAAAAAGCTTCTGCACAGCAAAGGAAACCGTCAACAAAACAAAGAGGCCACCCACAGAATGGGAGAAGATATTTGCAAATGACACTACAGATAAAGGGCTGGTATCCAAGATCTATAAAGAACTTCTCAAACTCAACACCCAAAAAACAAATAATCAAGTCAAAAAATGGGCAGAAGACATGAACAGACACTTCTCCGAAGAAGACATACAAATGGCTAACAGACACATGAAAAAAATGTTCATCATCATTAGTCATCAGGGAAATTCAAATCAAAACCACATTGAGATACCACCTTACACCATTAGAATCACAAAAATTGACAAGGCAAGAAACAACAAATGTTGGAGAGGTTGTGGAGAAAGGGGAACCCTCTTACACTGTTAGTGGGAATGCCAGTTGGTACAGCCACTTTGGAAAACAGGGTGGAGGTGCCTCAAAAAATTAAAAATAGAGCTACCCTATGACCCAGCAATTGCACTACTGGGTATTTACCCCATAGACACAGATGTAGTGAAAAGAAGGGCCATATGCACCCCAACGTTCATAGCAGCAATGTCCGCAGTGGCCAAACTGTGGAAAGAGCCGAGATGCCCTTCAACAGATGAATGGATGAAGAAGATGTGGTCCAGGGCGCCTGGGTGGCTCAGCTGGTTAAGTGACTGCCTTCGGCTCAGGTCATGATCCTGGAGTCCCGGGATCAAGTCCCACATCGGGCTCCCTGCTCAGCAGGGAGTCTGCTTCTCCCTCTGACCCTCCTCCCTCTCATGCTCTCTCTCATTGTCTCTCTTGCAAATAAATAAAATCTTAAAAAAAAAAAAAAAGAAAAAGAAGATGTGGTCCATATATACAATGGAATATTACTCAGCCATCAGAAGGGATGAATACCCAACTTTTACATCAACATGGATGGGACTGGAGATTATGGTAAGTGAAATAAGTCAAGCAGAGAAAGTCAACTATCATATGGTTTCACTTTTTTGTGGAACATAAGGAATAGCATGGAGGACATTAGGAGAAGGAAGGGGAATATGAAAGGGGGGTATTGGGGGGAGAAATGAACCATGAGAGACTATGGACTCTTAGAAACAAACTGAGGGTTTTAGAGGGGACGGGGCGGGGGGGATGGGTTAGCCCAGTGATGGGTATTAAGGAGGGCACGTACTGCATGGAGCACTGGGTGTTATACAAAAACAATGAATCGTGGATCACTACATCAAAAACTAATGACGTATTGTATGGTGACTAACATAACGTAATAAAATAAAATTAAAAAAAAAAAAAGAAACCAAATTGTTAAATGGGCAAACGATTCAAGAATACATTTCTCCAAAGATATATACAGATGGCAAATAAGCACATGAAAAGATTCTCAACATAATCAGTCACTGGGTTAATGTCAAGAAAAACACAGATGCCACTACACAGCTATGTGAATGCCCAAAATTAAAATAACAATACCAAGTTTTGAGAAAGATGTGGAGCATCTGGAACCCTCATACCCTGCTGGTGGGAATGTGAATGGCATAGCCAGATTGGAAAACAGTTTTTGAGTTCTGTAAAAAGCTAAATATACACCGTATCCTATAACCCAGCCTTTCCCGTCCTAAGTATTCATCTAAAAGAAATGAAAGACTTGTCATGAGTGTTCACACTCATTTTACTTGTATTTGTCAAAACTGGAGACTACTCAAATGTCTTTCAGTAGGTGAATTGTTAAATTGTATCTATATAATGGAATACTATTTAGCAATAAAAAGAAATGAACTATGATACACACAACATTATGGATGAAATTCAAAATAACTATGTTGAGTGAAAGAATCTGGTATATATTCTGTATTATTCAATTTATATTAATTCTAGAAAATGTGAACAAATCTATAATGATAGAAAGCAAATCAGTGGTTACCTGGGTATAGAGAGGAGGAGGAGAGGAGCATAAGACAGGGAGGGACAGGAGATAGGGATTATAATAAGGCACAAGGAAACTTTGAGGTTATAGGTATGCTTGGTGTTTGGATTGTGGCAATGGTTTCATAGTTGTGTACATATATCAAAACTTTATACATTTTATGCTTTAAATATGTGTAGTCTAGGGGCGCCTGGGTGGCTTAGTCAGTTAAGCGTCTGCCTTTGGCTCAGGTCATGATCCCAAGGTCCTGGGATAAGCCCCACGTTGGGCTCCCTGCTCAGCGGGGAGTCTGCTTCTCTCTCTGCCCCCCTTCACCCCTGTTCATGTTCACTCACTCTCTCTCATTCTTTCTGTCAAATAAATAAAATCTTAAATAAAGAAATATGTGTAGTCTATTATATTTTGATTATATATCTCATAATTATCCCTTAACTATTATACTGTAATATCTTATACCATATTTTTATGTTATACCATAATTATAGCTTATATAATAGTTCCCCTTAAAGACAAAAGCACTGAGTTAGGTATAAAGTACAAGTCCAGATACATGGTTGTATTTAGAAACAAAATAAAATGCCAGGAATGTTAAAAATAAAAGAATAAAAAAGATAAATCAGGAAAAAAATTTTTGTATTCTTACCTCTAGACATTCACATAAAATTAATTCCCATTGCATTAAAGACATGAATGTTCCCTGAATTTATATGGAATTTCTACAATCAGTAACAGAAACAACCCAAATGAAAAGCAGGGAAACTCTTCGAACAGACAAATCACTGAAGAGTCAATACCAATGGCCAAACAACATAGGAAAAGATACTCCTGCTCCCTGAAAAGCAAAGCCCCTCTGAGGTTTCATTGCAAAGGGAAGAGATGAGTGGAAAATGAGATCTGACAATACTTAGTATTGGTAAGGATGTGGAACAAGAACCTCTAGGCTACCCGTGCCTAACGAGCTACTGTGCTCCTAGGTATGCATCCTGGAGAAACTTGCCCTTGTTTCCACGGAAGTAACAAAAATATATAGTGGCATTATTTAATAACCAAAAATTGGAAATAAATGTCCAAAAGAAGGGAACTGATAATTCAACCGCATTTAAATAGAAATATTCATATAAGGGAATCAATATAAGTTTTTAAAAGTATAAACTAAATCTACACATTTTAACATGATTCTCACATAAAGTCAGTAAAAAAGCATTTTCCAGAAGGATGTATATAGTATACAATACTATATACAAGGAAGTTTATAAACATGCAAAACCCTACATGGTTGAAGGAACCATCGGATGGGAAAAAAAGGATTAAGGCACAATGAGAATGCTAATGCAGAAACTGGATTCTCAGGTGCGGTGGAGAAGCAGGACGCACCAGGGAAGGTGCAGGGACTGTTTTCTGGTCTTTAAGGTCTGTTTCTTAGACCACAGGGAAGGTACACAACAGGCACTCATCATACAATTCTACACATCCTGTTGTAATCTTAAATAATCCATCATAAAAGAAACAAGGTTATGGGGATTTATGGGGTAGAACCAATGCACTAAGAAGTTAGCAGGTTAAGAACAGAAACTGGACAGTGTCTCCCAAGGGCAGCAGACTTAGTCTGAGGGCAAATGCTATGCAGAATATTAGGCCAACCAACAAAAGCCCAAGAACGGGGAGATCAGAGAACTAGAAAAGGTGCTGGAAAAGAGTTACCAGTGGAGAGTGGAATGAGGCTGCCAGGGAAGCCCTCTCTGGGTGAGCGGGATGGCATGGAAGGGAGGCCTGGAGAAAAGCCCTCCCCAAAAGTTCATGGGCTCTCCTTCCTCATCTGCTGAGCGCCTCACGGCCCAGTCTCCTCATCTGCCCACTGCTTCCCACTCACCTGGACAAAGGTCCAGAAGACATTCACTCTCCTCTCTCCAGGGCTCATCCCCTTGCTCCAGCTGTGTGATGAGCTTGGGTTTGGAAAAGGCAATTCCTACTCAAAGGGAAAGAAACCAAGGGGACCCTGGGTTAGTGATTTAAGAGGCTATGGCAGAACTCAGTCAACAAGCAAATGCAATAACCCAAAAGGGGGCAGGGAAGCAGAGGGTGCGCAAAGGCTCTCTGAGTGCTGAGAAATGATGACTAAAGGGAGGGGGGATCCCGGATCTAAAGGCAGTACACTAATTCTCCTCTGTGGTTAAGTGAATACTAGTATTCCCAAATTTGAGGTAAAATCACTTTGGAGGATGGGCCCAGCCTCAGAAAAGGCCTGGCAATTCAGTGTCAGACCATACCCTCCCAAATACACCTTTACTCTTTCAACTCTACAGAATCCACACATTCTCTGGGGGTATAGAGAAAATACTATTTTTCTTTCTGAGCCAAAAGCATGGTGGCTGTTACATAAAATCTTAAGGTGCCCACAGGCAGTCTGAGACCTGAGACAAGCCGTCCTTACCCAGTGACACCAAGTGGCTGTAGTTCTCCAGCATCACATCCCGATACAGGGTCCTCTGAGCAGGACTCAGTAACTTCCACTCCTTTTGGGTGAAGGCCACAGCCACATCCCTGAAGGCCATTAATGCCTGAAACACAAACACATTCCTGCTCACCCAGAAGCCAGCCACATGCACTAGTCAACCTAACCTAAGCCACTAACCAGGGCCAAATCAGGAAGAATGCTGGTGTGGGGGCACCCTGGTGAGATTCACGGATCCTGCTTTTAACCCAAACTCTAGTGCCATGTGTTCAAGACTATTAATCCCCTTCTCACGTTGCTCATGGGTCTAATTAGGGGTCCTCTCCTTTCTTCTCTTGATCTTATGTCTATGATGCTGTCAAAAACAGTTTTGATTACCTATAGAGTAAGTCTTGAAATCAGCTAGACCGATTCCTCCCACCTTATTCTTCATTTTAAAGGTTATTTTAGCTACTCTAATACATGTCCTTTCCATATAAATTTTAGAATCTTAATATATATCTACCAAAAAAACTTTAGAATTTTGATAAGATTTGCATTAAACCTTTATATCAATTTGAGGAGACCTAACATCTTTACTATGTTGACTCTTCAAATCCACGAACATGGTATGTCTCTCCATTTACTGAGATGTTCTCTAATTTCTTTCATCAGCATTTTGTGGTTTTCAGCATACAAATCCATATATGTTTTTTTTAGATTGACACCTAAGAACTTCTTTAAGTACTTCTAATGGTATTATATTTTTAATTTCAGCGACACTGTGTTCATTGCTAGGACATAGAGATACAACTGTCTCTATGTTTATCTTAAATCCTGCAGCCTGGCTGAACTCACTTAGTTCTGATTTTTTTCCCTCCTAGATTCCTTGAGATTTTCTACATAGACAAGCACGGCATCTGCATATAGGAACAGATTTATTTCTTCCCTTATATAAATCTGTATGCATTCTCTTTCCTCTTCTTGCTTTATTACATTACTTCTAGCATAATAAAGAATGAGTGGTGAAAGCAGACATCCTTGCTTTATTCTTGACCTAAGGAGGAAAGCGTTATGTCTCACAGCATTAAGAATACTATTCCAAAATGAGATGCCATGCCATACCCACTGGGATAGCTATTACCAAAGGAAAGGGAAAGAACAAGTTCTGGCAGGGTGTGGGGAAACACTGGAACCTTTGTGCATTTTTGGTGGGAAATGTAAAATGGTGTCGTTTCTGTGGAAGAGTCCACCAGCTCCTCAAACATTAAATGTACAACTGACCCTATGACCCAGCAATTCCACTCCTAGCTATCTACCACTTTATACTTGTACACCAACGTCCTTAATGGCATTATTCACAATAGCTCAAATGTCCCTCAACAGATAAAGAAAATGTGCTTTTATTCAGCCATAAAAAGCAGGAAATTCTGATACATTCTACATCGAGGATTAGCCTTGAAAATATTATCTAATTGAAATATGCCAGTCACAGGACAAAAAGTGTTTGATTTCACTTATAGCTGGTACACAGACCTTAGAGACAAAGTAAAATAGAGGTTACCAAGAGCTGGGAGGAGTGGGGAATGAGTCAGTTTTTAATGGACAGAGTTTCAGTTTGTGAAGATGAAACAGTGCTGGAGATGGAAAATGGGGATGGTTTCACAACAGTGTGAATGTACTTAATACCACTGAACTGTACATTTAAAATTGGTCAAAACAGTAAATTTTATGTTATGTATACATCAACAATAAAAAAAAAAGTTAGATAAGTGGCCAAGAAAGGCCTGACTGAGGAAAAAAAAATTTATAGTTTTTTTTTGGTAGATGCCCCTACTCAAATAGAATTCCCCTGCATTCCTTTTGTTCTAAGACTTTGTTTTCCACCACGGTTATTGAATTCTGTGAGATAAATGCTTTTATTGCATCAACTGATACAATCATGTGGTTTTTTAGTCTGTTAATATGGTGGATTACACTAAGTTTCAAATATGGAACTAGTCTTACATTCCTAAAGTAAACTGCACTTGGTAATAGCACATAATTATTTTGATATCAGTGTAATACCTTCTCCATAGAATGAATTGGGAAGTGTTTCCTCTTCTATTTTCTGGAAGAAATCATGTAGCACTGGTGTTAAGTTTTCTTTAAAGATCTGGCAGAATTCCACAGTAAAAACATCTGGGCCCATAGCATTCTTCTGTAGGAATTTTTAGATTGCAAAGTAGACTTCATGATAGTTACAGAGGTGTTCAAATTACTCCAAATTGGGTGGGTTTTGGTAGTTTGTGTTTTTCAAGGAAGCAGTTCATTTCGTCTAAGTTGTGAGATTTATGGGTGAATATTCTTTTGGTGGTTTCAGAGTATGTAGTGATAGCCTTTATTTCATTCTCTCTTTTTTTAAAGATTTTATTTATTTGAGAGAAAGAGAGAGCATGAGATGGGGGAGAAGCAAACTCCCCGCTGAGCAGGGAGCCCAACACGGGACTCGATCCTGGGACTCTGGGATCATGACCCGAGCCAAAGGCAGACGCTTAACCGACTGAGCCACCCAGGCGGCCCTTTGTTTTGTTCTTGATATGGTGATTTGTGTCTACTCTTTTTTTTCTTAGTATTGGTAGAGGTTGTTTCAATGTTATTGTTTTCAGAAGAGTAGCTCTTTAACTGATTTTCTCTATTTATTTTCAGTTTCACTGATTTCTGCTTTTATCACTATTATTTCCTTCTATTTGTTTCCTCTGGGTTTATTTTGCTCTTATTTTTCTAGGTTCCTGAGGTAGAAGCTTATTGACTTGAGACTCTCCCTCTTTTCTAATACATATGCTCAGTGCCACAGGTTTTCCTCTCAGGACTGCTTTTGCTGTATTCCACATACTTTGATATATTGTATTTTCTTCTCCATTCTCTTTCATGTATGTTTTTATTTCCCTTGAAACTTCATTTCTGATGCATGGATTATTTAAAAGCATGTACTTTATTTTGTAAGTGTTTATAGACTTTTCTGTCAACTTTCTCTTACTGATTTCAATTTTGATTCCACTGTGGTCAGAGAACACGCCTCGTATCAGTTCTTTACTTTTGTTAAACAAATTCTTACGTTTCATGGCCCAGGATAGGTCTATCTTGGTGTATGTTTTTGTGAGCATCTGAAAAGAATATGTATTCTGCTATTGTTGGGTAAAGTGTTCTGTAAAGATTAGATTCTGTGGTTGATGGTAATGACAGACTCTTACTGATTTGGGGTCTAATTTCCATCACTGTGAGATGGGTGTTGAAGTCTCCCAGTTGTTGATTTGTCTATTTCTCTTCACATATGGTGAAACTGTAATGTGATGCATACATATTAAGGATCACTGTCTTCCTGGAATTGACCATTTATCACCCTGTGTCTGGTAACTTTCCTTGCTCTGAAATCTGCCTTACTTGATTTAATAAAGCCACTCCAGCTTTCCTTTGATTAATGTTTGCATGTTTCTTTTTATCCTTTTAACTTGCCTATGTGATAATATCTGAAGTTTCATTTAGACAGAATACAGGGTTTGTTTTTGTTTTTTTTTTTCTTAGTCTACTATGCCAGTCTGTCTCTTTTGGTTGGTGTATTTAGATCATTTTCTTTTTGCTTCGTTTTCTTTTACTGACTTCTTTTGGGTTACTTGGACTTTTTTTTTTTTTTATAATTCTATTTTGATTTATCCAGTGCTTTCTATTTCTTTGTATAGCATTTTGTGTGTGTGTGTGTGTGTGAGTAAAGCGATAGAAGTTTATTAAATGAAGATATAGAAAAAGCTCTCAAGAGTGAGAGGGGTCCTGACAGGGTTGCCAACGAGGGCCTTTAGGCTTGGTCTTTTATAGAAAGCTAACCAGGGAACTTAAATCCTTTGAATATTTCTACTGATGTCACCATTGAGCAAGGACTAGTGATAACACCTTCAATGGCTTACTTTCTTTTTAGGGTCTGGTTATTCTTTGTTGTTCATAGGTGATTATCATAAAAAAGACACCCACCCCCCACGCCTATAGCAGCGAGGTCCTAGGGCAGGGTGGTCCAGTTTATTCCTTTATCTCTGGTTTTCCCACACCTCCACATTTATGGGATTTCTGTGTTTGTACAGCATTTTTAGTGGTTACTCTAGGAGCTACATTATGTACACATAACTAATCAGTCTACTGGTATCTTCATTTTCCAGTTTAATGAAGTATAGAAACTTTACCTCCCATTACATCCTCTTGCCCTTCTGGTAATTTTAAGTAGTTCCTTTCTACATATTTAGAATCACATCATACTGTGTAATAATTTTTGCTTCAACCATCAAAATTAGTTTGGAAAATTCATGTGTAAGAGGAGTGCCTCCTATATTTACCCCTATTTTCCCTGTGTTTTCTTTCTTCCTGATTGTGTCAGGGGTCCCCAAGACCACCCCCAGGTTTGATATTCACTAGGACTTGTAAGACTCATCATATAGTTTTGTACACATGGCTACAAAGGGATACAAAGCAAAAGAGAAATGGTACGACACAAAGTCCAAAGGAAACCAGGAACAACCTCCCAAGAATCCTCTCCCAGTAGAGTAACATGACCCACTTAACTCCACCACCAAGGACTTGTGATAACGTGTGTTAAATGTTGTCTAACAAGGAAGCTCATTAGAGGCTCAGTGCCCAACTTTTTTAGTGGGGACTGGTCACACAGGCACTTTCAGCATAAACCCTAGTTTGCACACTTTTAGGCACAGTGAACCATTCTGATCAGTTCTGAGAATGGTGCTAACCCTCCAGAAATGCAAGATCCCAATGCCAGCCAAAGGATAATCTTGCAAGCAGGATTTCCTAAGAATAGCAGTCTCAAGCCTGTTATGTTAACTCTACTGCACACAGATGCTCCAAGGTTCCCTCTTTTATTGTTTCCTTGTTTATAAAATTGCCTCTGTCCATGCTCCTGGAGACAAATTCTGTTTTTCTCCATCTGAGAATGTCCAGATTTTCCCTTCATTCCTGAATGATATTTTTATTTGGTACAGGACTTGGGATTGACAGTTCCTTTCTTCCAGCACCTAAAGAACATCACACCACTTCCATCTAACTTCTGTGGTTTTTGATGAGACATCTACTACCATTCCAATAGCTTTTTCCTTGTAAGAAATGCATTTTCTTTGGCTGCTTTCAAGATGTTTCCTTCATTTTGGGTTTGTCATGTTTGGCATATGTTCAAGCTTTTTCAATCTGTAGGTTTACATCTCTTGCCAAATTTGGGAAGTTTTCAGCCATTAATTCTTCTAATATTTTTTCAGCCTCTGCCTACCTTCACTTCTTTTTCCAGAACTACAATGACACAAATGTTAGATATTTTGTTATATTCCCACAGTTTTTGAGGCTCTGTTCATTATTTTTTCCCAGTATATTTTCTCCCTGTTGTGCAGATTGGCTAATTTCTATTGTTCTATCTTCTAGTTCACTGATTTTTCTGTTACCTCTAATCTGCTAGTAAGCCCATCTACTGAGCTTTATCTTTCAGGTATGTATTTTTCAGTTCTGAAATTTCCATATACTTATTCACTGTATCTCTTATTTCTTCAGAGACTTTCTAATTTTTCATTTATTTCACATGTTCTTTTAGTGTGGATGTCCAGTTGTCCAAGCACCATTGTATGGACTGTTCTTTTCCAGTTGAATGGTCTTGGCACCCTTGTCAAAAATCAATTGACCATGTATGTGAGGCTTTTTTCTCAGGCTCTCAGTTCTATTCCATTGATCTATGTATTTATTCTTATGTCAGTGAGAACCTATGTTGCCACTGTTTGCAGCTTGGTACTAAGTACTGAAATCAGGCAGTGTGACTCCTCCAAACTTGTTGTTTTGTAAGACTCAAGATCCCATGATATTCCGAATGAATTTTAGGATAGTCTCTTCTATTTCTGTAAAAAAAAAAAAAAAAAAAAAGGCATGAAAGGTATTTTGATGGGGACTGTTTTGAATCTATAGATCACTTTGGGTAGTACTGTCATCTTAGCAATACTAAGTCTTCCAGTCTATAAGCATGCAAAGTGTTTCCATATACTTAGGTCTTCTTTAATTTCTGCAATATTTTATAGTTGTCAGTGAGCAAGTCTTTTGCCTCCTTGGTCAATTTATTGCTGAGTGTTTTCTTCTTTTAGATGCTATTATAAATTGGAGTTTTATTGGAATTTATTCTTTGGGTTTTATTTTATTGGAACTTAAAAATATATATATTTCCTGTTTGGATAGTTTTTGAAAATATACTCAAATAAAACTGACTTTTTCTATGTTGATTTTGTATCCTGCAACTTTGCTAAATTTATTTCTTAGCTCTGACATTTTTTTATGTGTGTGGATTTTAAGGTTTTATGGATATGAGAGAATGTCTTCAGTGAAGAGATCATTTTACTTCTTTTCCAATAGGATGCCTTTTCTTTTTCTGCCTAATTATCCTAGCTAGAACTGCCAGTACTGTGTTGAACAGAAGTGGCAAAAGCTGACATCCTTATCTCAGATTTCGTGTTCTTCAGAAAAAAAGCATTCAGTCTTTCACCACTAACACTGATGTTAGTGTGGATTTTTCATATATGACCTTAATCATGTTGGGAAGTTCCCTTCTACTCCTAGTTTGCTGAGTGCTTTTTCATCAAAGGGGGTTCAGTTTTGTCACATGCTTTTTCTGCATTAGTTGAGATAATCATATGGTTTCATCCTGCATTCTCCTAATGTGGTATGTTACAGAATGGATTTTAATATGTTGAAACATTCTTGCATTCTGGGAGTAAATCTCACTTGCTTAAGAAGTACAACCCTTTTAATACGCTGAATTAGCTTTGGGCATATTTTGGTGAAGATTTTTGCATCTGTGCTCATAAGGGATATTAGCCTGTAATTTTCTTTTCTTGCAGTGTCTTTGTCTGAGACCTCTAGTATCAAAGTAATGCTGTCCTCATAGAATGAGTTAGAAAGTGTCTTAATATTTCAGAATAGAGAAAGACTTTGTTAACTCTTCTTTTTATGTTTGGTAGAATTAACAAGTAAATCCATCTGGTTGTGAGCTGTTCTATGTTGGGAGAGTTTTTTTATTATTTAATATCTACAGTATTCCTAGGTCTATTCAGAATTTCTGTTCTTTCCTGAGTCAGTTTAGATAAATTGTGCATTTCTAGAAACTTATCCATTTCACCTTGGGTAGCCAATTTGTTGGCATACAGCTGTTCTCTTACACTAGCATTCCCTTATCACCCTTCTTACTTTTAAAAAAAAAAAAAAAGGACAGTAATGTCTCCAAGTTCATTTCTGATTTTAGTAATTTGAGTTTTTTGTTAGTCAATCTAGATAACGGTTTGTCAATTTTGTTGATCTTTTTAAGGAACCAGCTTTAAGTTTTGTTGATTTCTCTCTCATTTTTCTGTTCTCTATTTTAGCTCATCTTTGCTCTAACCTTTATTATTTCCTTCCTTCTTCTAGCTTGGGTTGTTTGCTCTTCTTAAATTGTGTAATTAGGTTGCTGATTTTAGATCTTTCTATTTTTTACATGATGCATCTATAGCTATGAAATTCCCTCTAAGCATTGCTTTTGCTGTATCCCATAATTTTAGTATGTCTAGTTTTCACTTCCATTTGTCTCAATGTATTTTCTACTTTCTCTTGTGATTTTTCTTCTTTGATAGAATGGTTGTTTGAGTGTGCTACTTAATTTCCACATATTTGTGAATTTTCCAGAGTTCCTTCTGCTGTTCATTTCTAGTTTTCATTCCACTGTGATCAGAAGTTACTTTGTATCATTTCAATCATTTCAAATACTTGTGGCCTAATATATGGTCTATCCTAGAAAATGTTTTAGGCACACGGGTGAAATATATATTTTGCTGTTGTTGGGCAGTGGTATGTGTGTGAGGTGTGTGAGGTATGTGAGGTGTGTGAGGTGTGTGTGTGTGTATTAGTTGCAGCTGATATATAGTATAGTTCAAGTTGTGTATTTCCTTTGCTCTCCTGTCTGGCTGCTCTATCCATTATAGAAAGTCGGGTATTGAAGTCTATACCCATTATTGTAGAACAAGTTTTTCTCTTCGAATCTGCCCATTTTTACTCCATGTATGTTGGTACTCTACTGCTAGGTAGGTACATATTTATAATTGTTATATCTTCTCTCCATAATAAACCTGTTTTCAACATATGATATCCTTCTTAATCTTTTGTGACTTTTTAAAAATTGAAATATAATTGACATGCAGTATCCTCTTAGTTTCAGGTGTACATCATAGTGATTCAATATTTTTATACATTACAAATATAGCCCCACAATATCTAGTTACCATCTGTCACCAAAGTTATTACAGTATTGCTGACTATATTCCCTCTGCTATAGATTGCATCCCTGTGACTTACTTTATAATTGGAAATTTGTACCTCTTAATCCCCCCTTCACCTCTTTGGCCCACTCCTCAGCTCCTCCCCACTTGGGTAACTAATAGTTTCCTGTATCCATGAGCCTGTTTCTGTTTTGTTGTGTTTGTTTTTCAGATTCCACATACAAGTAAAATTGTACAGTATCTGTCTTCAACTTATTTCACTTGGCATAATATCCTCTAGGTCACCTCACCCATGTTGCCACAAACAGCAAGATCTCACTCTTTTCTTTATGGCTGAGTAATATTCCAGTGTGTGTGTGTGTGTGTGTGTGTGTGTGTGTGTGTGTGTACACTTCTTTATCCATTCATCTATTGACGGGCACTTAAGGTGCCTTCATACCTTGGCTTTTGTAAATAATGGTGCAATGAACAGAAGGGTGCATATATGCCTTTGAATGGGTGTTTTTGTTTTATATGGATAAATACTAGAAGTGGAATTGATGGACTGTGTGGTAGTTCTATTTTTACCTTTATGAAAAGTCTCCATACTGTTTTCCACAGTGGCTGTTTTCATTCCCACCAATAGTGCATGACACTTGTTATTTTTGATAAAAGCCAATCTGACTGGTGCAAAGTAATATCTCATTATGATTTTTTATTTTTATTATTTTTTTAAAAAGATTATTTATTTATTTACTTACTTACTTATTTGAGAAAGAGAGCACAAGAAGGGGTAGGGCCAGAGGGAGAAGCAGACTCCCTGCCGAGCAGGGAGCCCAATGCAGGACTCGATCCCAGGACTCCGGGATCACATGACCTGAGCTGAAGGCAGTCGCTTAACCAACTGAGCCAGCCAGGCACCCTCATTATGATTTTTTAAAAAGATTTATTTATTTTAGATAAAGGGAGAGCATGCATGCAAGCGGAGGGAGGAGAAGAGGAAAAGAGAGAGAACCTCAAGCAGACTCCATGCTGAGTGCTCTAGTGTTCACTTTCCTTACAGTTTAGAGTTACTGTCTAGTGTCCTTTCATTTCAGACTGAAGCATTTTTTTGTAGAGCAGGTCTACTGTTAATGAGCTCTCTCCGTTTTTTTTTTAAGTCTGGAAACCTCTTTATTTTTCCTTCACTCTTGAAGGATAATTTACTGGATATAGAAATCTTAGTTGAGGGGCGCCTGGGTGGCTCAGTCATTAAGCATCTGCCTTGGGCTCAGGTCATGATTCCAGGGTGCTGGGATCGAGCCCCGCATCAGGCTCCCCGCTCTGCGGGAAGCCTGCTTCTCCCTCTCCCACTCCCCCTGCTTGTGTTCCCTCTCTGTCTTTCTCTCTGTCAAATAAATAAAACCTTTAAAAAAAAAAATCTTAGTTGACAGTTTTTCTTCCAAGACCTTATATATGTCATCCTACTGACTGGTGGTCTCCATGGTTTCTGATGAGAAATCAGCTCTTAATCTTATTGAGGATTCCTTCCTTGTAGCTAACAAATACCTTCTTGCTGCTTTCAAAATTCTGTCTTGGTGTAGGGGTTTTGATAATTTTGACTATATGTCTGGGTATGGATCTTTTTAAGTTTATCCTACTTGGAGTTTACTAAGCTTCTTTGACATATAGATTTGGGGGGGGTTAAAATCATATTTGAGGAGTTTCTGGATATTTCTTAAATTTTTCTCTCCCTCCTTTCCCTCTGCAATTCCCACTATGTATATGTAAGTACATCCGTTGGTGTCTCACAGGTCTCTTAAGTTCTGTGCATTTTTCAGTGTTCTTTTTTTTCCGCTCCTCAGAGTGGATAATCTCAGTTGAAGTATTTTCAAATTCACTGACTATTTTGCCTACCTAAATATGCTGTTAAACCCCCATACCAAGTTTTTCACTTCAGTTGTACTTTACAGCTCCAGAAGTTCTGTACGACTCCTTTTTATAATCTCTTCATTGATATTCTCTATCTCTTCAAACATTGTTGGCCTACTTCCTTTAGTTCCATGTTCATGGTTTCCTTTAGCTCTTTGTGTGTATTTAATATAGTTGATAGGCAGGCAGTTTAAAATGCTGCAGCACTCTTCTGCCATAAAGTAGGAACTTCTTTCTTCACCAAATTTTCCACTTTTGACTAGGTTCCAAAGTTTGACAAAAGGTAATTCTGGCAGATTTTAGCAGCTCATTAGTTGTTTTGCGGCAGGCACAGAACCATGTATTTCCCTTACTCCATCATTTTGATGTCACAATGCAATTTCTTCTTCGATGTAAGGATCAGTGAAGAAATGTGTTGTTTAGTTTCTAAATATTTGAGACTTACTTAGATAACTTATTATTGGTTTCTAATTTGACTGGAATCTCAGAATATAAGCTGTATCTTTAAACCCCTTCAAATTCACTAAGTCTCTCTTGCTGAACATACTTGAAAAAATGTATATTCTGCAGTTGCACAGTACAGTGTTCTATAACTGTTGATCAAGATGATGTAGTTGCTAGTTTTCTTTAGATCATATATGTCTTTACTGACTTTTTACCTACTTGTTCTATCAATTGCTCAGAGGAGATTAAATTACCTGTAATAGTATAATTTCCATTTTCTCCCTTTAATTCTGTCAATTATTTTAAAGCTTTGTTATTAGACACATACATACATTACTGCTATGTCTTCCTGCTAAAGTGACTCTTCTATCATTCTGAAATGGTTTTCTTTCCCCTTGTCTTGAAGTT
Organism: Neomonachus schauinslandi; assembly: GCF_002201575.2. Classification (NCBI taxonomy): domain Eukaryota; kingdom Metazoa; phylum Chordata; class Mammalia; order Carnivora; family Phocidae; genus Neomonachus; species Neomonachus schauinslandi. The sequence continues at coordinate 1,748,377 of NC_058415.1, read as the reverse complement.
CATTTTATCTGATATTATGACATTTTCCTTTTCCACATTGAGCATAGTTAAGACAGAGACTTTAAAGTCCTTATCTGATCATTTCATCCATAGGGTAAATTATGGTATGTGAATTATATCTCAAAAAAAAAAATTTGAAAGATGGCTAAGATTCAGAATAATCAAGAAAAGAGTAGAGGGCTAAGAATCTAAATGAAGCATGTAGGGAGGCAGGGAACACAGATGCCATGAGCAGAGGAAGAGAAGGGAGAAGTCCATGATGTGGGTGAGAAGCACCTGGCAGGAGGGAAAAGTAACTAGTGGTAGAACAGAAAGCAGAGGTGTTGTAGTATCCTGTGGATGGTTTTGAAAGCAGACAAAAAGAACACAGACACTCTACTACAGAGTTGTAGCTTCTACAATTTAAAATACTCATGTCTTCTCACTTGGTCATATTTTGTGGTGAGAAAAACTGTCAGACTAAAATTCATTTCATGAACAAAATTTCCCACAGAAATAGGTTCTCAAGGGGTGCCAGGATGGCTCATTTGGTTGGGTAACCCACTCTTGATTTCAGCTCAGGTCATGATTTCAGCGTTGTGGGATTGAGCCCCATATCAGGCTCTGCACTCAGTGGGGAGCCTGCTTGAGAGTTTCCCCTCCCCCAGCTTGGGTATTCTCTCTCTCGCCCTCTCTCTCTCAAATAAATAAAACTTAAAAAAAAAAAAAAGAAAGAAAGAAATAGGTTCTCAAACACTGGGAACAAGTTAAATTCGTAATGACTGAGAAATAGTGGGATGGGATAGTGAAAATCCATGAATGTTTTTAACCTGCAAAGAGTCATAGATTTGAATGTGAATGTAGGTGGTGTCTTCATCTTTTTTTTATTATTATGTTCAGTTAGCCAACATAAAGTACATCATTAGTTTTTGATGTAGTGTTCAATGATTCATTAAATTGCATATAACACCCAGTGCTCATCACAACACATGCCCTTCTTAACACCTATCACCTGGTTACCCCCTCCCTCCACCCCCCTCCCTTCTGAAACCCTCAGTTTGTTTCCCCGAGTCCAGAGTCTCTCATGGTTTGTCTCCCTCTCTGATTTCTTCCCATTCAGTTTTCCCTCCCTTCCCCTGTGGTCCTCCATGCTATTCCTTATGTTCCACATATGAGTGAAACCATATGATAATTGTCTTTCTCTGCTTAACTTATTTCACTTAAGCATAATCCCCTCCAGTTCCATCCATGTTGATGCAAATGACAGGTATTCATCTTTTCTGCTGTCTGAGTAATATTCCATTATATATATGAACCACCTCTTCTTTATCCATTCATCTGTTGAAGGACATCTCGGCTCCTTCCACATTTGGGCTATTGTGGACGTTGCTGTGCAGGTGCCCCTTCTTTTCACTACATCTGTATCTTCAGCATAAATACCTAGTAGTGCAATTGCTGGGTCGTAGGGTAGCTCTATTTTTAACTTCTTGAGGCACGTCCATACTGTTTTCCAGAGTGGCTGTACCAACTTGCATTCCCACCAACAGTGTAAGAGGGTTCCCCTTTCTGCACATCCTCGCCAACATTTGTTGTTTCCTCTTTTGTTAATTTTTGCCATTCTAACTGGTGTTAAGGTGGTATCTCATTGTGGTTTTGATTTTTATTTCCCCGATGGCTAGTGATGTTGAATATTTTTTCATGTGTCTGTTAGCCATTTGTATGTCTTCTTTGGAGAAGTGTCTGTTCATTTCTTCTGCTCATTTCTCGACTGGATTATTTGTTTTTTAGGTGTTGAGTTTGATAAGCTCTTTATAGATTTTGGATACCAGCCCTTTATCTGAAATGTCATTTACAAATATATTCTCTCATTCTGTAGGTTGCCTCTTAGTTTTATTGACTGTTTCCTTTGCTATGCAGAAGCTTTTTATCTTGATGAAGTCCCAAAAGTTCATTTTTGCTTTTGTTTCCCTTGCCTTTAGAGACATGTCTTGAAAGAAGTCTCTGTGGTCAATGTCGAAGAAGTTACTGCCTATGTTCTCCTCTAGGATTTTGATGGATTCCTGGGTTTCTTCATCTTTAAAGATCTGATACTGGGGTAGTCACTAGTTTTAATACAATTTTATCATTAAAATCTATCAAAAATGTGCATAGACCAAAGATATTAAGTTCCAATAACAGGAATAAATGAAATGTCCATCCACTGGTGAATGAAAAAACAAAATGTCATATATCCATACAATAGAATGCTATTCGACCATGAAAAGGAATGAAATATTATTGATTTGGGCTACAACATGAATGAATCTTGAAAATATCATGCTAAGTGAAAGAACACAGACACAAAAACCACATATTATGATTCCATTTATAGGAAATACCCAGAATAACCAAATTTATAGAGACAGAATATAGATGAGCACTCACCAGAGGCTGGGAGAGGGGAGAAAAGAGAGTGACTTCTAATGGGTGTGGGGTTTCTTTGGGGGTTACAAAAACATTATGGAATTAGATAGGGGCGAGGGTTGCACAACTTTGTGAATATACTAAAATCTACAAACTGTACACTTTAAAATGGTGAATTTTATTGGATGTGAATTATACCTCAATAAAGGAACTTTTAATTGCTTAATTCCAATGATAGGTAAACACCTAAGTAAGTTGGGAGTCTTATAAGAATGGAGGCTGTGCTGTGGATATCATTGTTGACCAAATGCTCCTTCACACAGCAGACATTCAAAACGATTTTTTAAGATTAATAATGAAAGAGTGCTAATTTCTTACCAGTTAACAACCTCTAGGTCCAGCCCTCATCTAGGTCACAACCCTAAAGCATATTCCAATTTCTTTTGTATCAGGCCAAACTCCTTCGACATGCCTAAATACCATGTGTATATATGGTCAACAATATATTCAATTAAAATATAGGTCAAAGATTTTATATAATTCAGATCAGATACATACCAAAGGAAAAAAAAAGAAGATATATATCAAAGTATATGGAAATGCAATTTAAAGATTCCTAAAACATGTAATTTCTATGCCTCAAATAACAAAAAGCAAAACAAAGAAACCCCTTTGTTCTTTCATTCTTTCAAAAAAAAGTTAAGGGGCGCCTGGGTGGCTCAGTCGTTAAGCGTCTACCTTCGGCTCAGGTCATGATCCCAGGGTCCTGGGATCGAGCCCCGCATCGGGCTCCCTGCTCGGGAAGCCTGCTTCTCCCCCTTCCACTCCCCCTGCTTGTGTTCCCTCTCTCGCTGTGTCTCTCTCTGTCAAATAAATAAATAAAATCTTTAAAAAAAAGTTAAGATTGTATGGGGCTCCTGTGTGGCTCAGTTGGTTAAGCATCCAACTCTTGATTTCAGCTCAGGTCATGATCTCAGGGTTGTGGGACTGAGCCCCACATCAGGCTTCATGCTGGGTGTAGAGCCTGCTTAAGATTCTCTCTCTCCCTCTCCCTCTGCCCCTCCTCTAAAAAAAAAAACAAAACAAAACAAAGTTCAGACTGTGGTCCCTTTATGAAACAAGTAGGTTTGGATGCCTGACACTCTTCCAGGTATGGAAACTTATCTTAAAAAACTAAACCCTTCAGATATTTATGCCCTCACATCAATTTTTCACAAGGAAATGAATAAAAGAAAAAATATATTTGAGAGATACTGGTCACAGACAGGATGAGATACAGGGTGTGCTAAGGATCCCACAGGAAGTGGCAGAGTAGGGACAGAAAAAGTGAGCCAGTGCTACATTCCATTTTGGCCAAGAATGCTGCTCTATTAACATCATAAATGGTAAAATGAGACATATAAAAGTTTTCTCTCTTACCTAAGTAACACTCTGAGTTGCATGCACTACACAAACATTTTCCCTCAAAGGTATAAAATATTTGACAACTGAGGGACACACAGCTCTCAATGGCTCTGATAACCAATCATTTTTAACTTGTACAGTAAGAGACAAATATCCACCATATGAGCCCAGTATTAAGATCAAGTTCAGATCTTCTTGTAAAGAATTCTACACTTGATATGACAGGCAATTAAAAACTGAATATAACTGACACTATTTTGTGTAACTGATATAAGCAACACAAAAGTATCCCACCTGGGATGTATTTAAGTGGTTAGTAAATGTTAATTTTATCCAATTATGTAAAACTCACATCCTGCCTAATCTTGGGGATTAGAAAATCTTTCCTTTAGGACATATATTCACTCAGTTACAGTTGACCTTTGATCAACAGGGGGGTTAGGGCTGCCGACCCACCATACAGTCAAAAATCTGTATAACTTTTCACTCCCCAAAAACTTAACTAATAGCCTACAATTAACCAGAAACTTCACTGATAACATAAACAGTCAGTGAACATATATTTTGTATGCTGTGTATCACATACTATAATCCTACAATAAAGCTAGAGAAAAAAAAGTATTAAGAAATTCATGAGAAAAATACATTTATAGTACTGTCCTGTATTTACTGAAAAAAATCCACATGTAAATGGACCCACACAGTTCAAATCCATGTTGTTCAAGGATCAACTATACTGTTTATTTCCTAATCCTTGATTTCAACATGGCGAAATCCTTCTCAAAATCCTTCAAAATCCAGTTTACTCCCAAGTTCAAGCCCACAGTCCTCAACCTAGCTTTCCAGATTCTGGCTGAACTGTCCATCCAGGCTCAGAGCAGGTGAAGGCAAAGCCTTCAGGGGCCAGGAAAATAATAAGTGAGTGAATCAGACTCCTCGGCCTATTCTCAGAGAAATTGGCAATCCAGACCTTCAGACATAATCTTCCAATTTCTAAGTGTGGAAAACTCATTTAAATATAAAGTACAAGGGGCGCCTGGGTGGCTCATTCAGTTAAGCATCTACCTTCGAGCCCTCTGTTGGGCTCTCTGCTCAGCAGGGAGTCTGTTTCTCCCTTTCCTTCTGTGCTTTCTCTCACTCTATCTCTCAAGTAAAATAAAATCTTAAAAATATATATATAGCACAGGACTGGCCAAACTAAACGTATCCACAAGTTACACACAAGCAGACAGCAGGTCAGCATCCTCACCACAACACAGAGAAAACTGATGTGACCAAAGGCCACTGGCTGCTCCAAGCTTTCCAAATGGTGAGGGACAGGCTGCCAGTCACCCAGTTTCTGAGATGCACTAGACTTCCTGTCACACTCCTACTGGAAGTTCTTCAACTTCCCAAGTCCATCAGGGGCAGCTCAGGCAGCTCTGTAAAGAGCTTTCTCCTGAAAGCCTTCCTTCACTTTTTTATGCCTTGGGAATTACTGGGCACATAAGCATGAATGTCCTGTATTTGTATTTTAACTGTGTTGATTACAGTTCACTACTTGGTGAATGCCTAAGTCATGAATGGAACAGAGGAGTCTGAGAAAAGACTCTGGGTAAGATGGGCCACACCTCCAAAATCAGGGCTAGATATGACCTAACACCACGAGGGCAGCTCTAGGACAAGGAAAGGCAATGAGTCCATCCTACAAGAGCTAGGAAAAAACTTCAGGACTCACCTCATCCCTGGTTGTCAGGAGCCCTGGGGCCATATTCCTGGTCAGCTGAGTGCTCTTCCTAGAGAAGAGTCAAGTTGCAGGGCAGAGCTGGGGAAAGAGAACAGAAGTAAGGGGGCGCTTGGGAGAAGTACCCTTCCATTAGCCTCCCAGTACAGCACGGGTGAGTGGAGATAAGGAAGGCAGGTTGCAGGGGGCATCAGAGCTGCCCATTCTTAACCAGTGTCCAAAAAAAAAAAAAAAAAGGCCCCCACAGCCAGATCAGCAACAGGCTGTCTTGATCCCCAGTTGAGAATTGAAGCCTTCAGCCCCCTGCAGGTAGAGGAGACTTTTCTCACTGTGGGGACTCTATTAAGAGGGAAAGGGCCTCAGAGTCCCAAAGGAGGGCACTCACACTGAGAGCCAAAGTCACCTCTCAGAGGGAAACAGAAACTCCCCATCCACATCTGCCCTGAAGCCAAAGGACAAGTCCCAGGAAATCCAAACAGAAAGAGTGCTACAGGTCTCCAACAGAATGTAGATTTGGGAGGGGGGGGGCATGAAGCAGGGTGGGTGCCATCATTGTGGCTGCCCCTCTCACTTAAATGTCCAAGATTGAGTCCCCGAGATTTTAAATGTGACTTGAGATTTAAAAAGGTGCAGTCAGCAAATGGCACAGGTCTTCAACAAGCCAATGTCATGAAGAAATGAAGAGGGGAGACTTTCAGGGGTGCCCGGGTGGCTCAGTCGTTAAGCATCTGCCTTCGGCTCAGGTCATGATCCCAGGGTTCTGGGATCGAGCCCCACATCAGGCTCCCTACTCCATGGGAAGCCTGCTTCTCCCTCTCCCACTCCCCCCCTGCTTGTGTTCCCTCTCTCACTGTGTCTCCGTCAAATAAATAAATAAAAAATTAAAAATTAAAAAAAGAGGGGAGACTTTCCTTCACACAAAGACTAGATAACCATTCTTCAGATGTGAGTATACGCTTCGCACAAATGAACTAGAAAGTATTTTGGGGATTACAAAGGACAATTCAAGATGAACTGGGTGTTACAGAACTATTGTGAACACTGTTAGCTGTGATCATGATATTCTGCACATGGGGAAAACAAGTTGTTATTAAGAAATGGTGAAGTACTGAGGGGTGAAATGACATGTGTGTAATAATTTTAAAATGTGAAACTTTCAATAAATTAACAGCATAAAAAAGAGAGCACTTGTGGAATAAAAGGGGGCTTTAGAGACCCAGCAACCAAATGCAATGTGTGGACACTGTTTTAGCAGTTTTGAGCAATCCAGGAAATAAGAACACTGGCTGGATGTTAGAGAACAGTAAAGAAGTAACATTAATTTTGTCAGGCTCAGGTTAAGAACAGGCTGTGCTGGGGGCGCCTGGGTGGCTCAGTCGTTAAGCGTCTGCCTTCGGCTCAGGTCATGATCCTGGGGTCCTGGGATCGAGTCCCACATTGGGCTCCCTGCTCGGCAGGAAGCCTGCCTCTCCCACTCCCCCTGCTTGTGTTCCTGCTCTAGCTATCTCTCTTTCTGTCAAATAAATAAATAAAATCTTAAAAAAAAAAAAAAGAACAGGCTGTGCTGATGGCCTCTGCAGATAACTGTGGCTGTGCTTAAAGAAAGAGTGGAAAAGCCACGACTCATATACCCTGCTTAGTGCTGAGAAAGCAGAAAGCAGTGCTGACCCTGAAGAACAAGAACAAAGCAAGGATGTCCCCTCTCACCTCTCCTATGAACATCACACTGGAAATACTAGTTAATATAAGAACATAAGAAAAGAAATAAAAGGTACACAGATTGGGAAGGAAGAAACAATACTATCTTTGTCTGCAGATGACCTGATTGACTATTTAGAAAATACCAAAGATTCAACCAGAAATTTCTGACACTAACAAATGAGTATATCAAAGCTGCAGGATACAAGGTTAATATACAAAAATCAATTGCTGGGGCACCTGGGTTGCTCAGTCAGTTAAGTGTCTGCCTTCAGCTCAGGTCATGATCCCAGGGTCTTGGGATGGAGCCCCACATCAGGCTCCCTGCTCAGCAGAAAGCCTGCCTCTCCCTCTCCCTCTGCTGCTCTGAGCCAGAGTAGCAATATATAAATTGGACAAAAGCAAGACCCATCTATATGTTGTCCACAAGAGCCTCATTTCAGAATGAAAGACACATGCAGAGTGAAAGTTAAGGGATGGAAAGGCACTTACTATGCAAACGGAAATAAGAGAGCCAGAGTAGTAATATATAAATTGGACAAAATAAACTGGACACTATATAATCATAAAGGGAACAATCCAACAAAAAGATATAATAATTTTAAATATTTGTGACCCAACATGGGAGCACCTAAATACATAAAGCAGCTAATAACATGCGTGCTCTCTCTCTCTCTAATAAATAAAATCTTAAAAAAATAAATAAGGCCATGATTTTCAAAAGCAGGAAACATAGCTGACTTTCCTAACACAGAGAAACAGACAAGAGTTAGACAAAATGAAGAGACAGAGGAATATGTCCCACATGAAAGAACAGAACAAAATCACAGCAAAAGACCTAAACTAAATGGTAGTAAGTAATATGCCTCATAGAGAATTTAAAGTAATGGTCACAAAAATAATCACTGGCCTTGAGAAAAGATTGGAGGACCTCAATGAGACCCTTGACAGAGATAGAAAACACAAAAAAAAACTAATCAGAGATGAAGAACTTAATAACAAATTAAAAATACACCAGAGGGATTAAATAGTAGACTAGAGAAAGCAGAAGAATAAATCGATGACCTAGAGGACAGAGGGATGGAAAGCAATCAAGCTGAACAGGAAAGAGAAAAAATAGTAATAAAAAATGAAAACAGACTTAGAAAACTCAGCAACACCATCAAGAGTAGTAACATTTGCATTATAGGGATCCCAGAAGAAGAGAGAGAAAAGGGAGCAGAAAATTTATTTGAAGAAATAATGGCTGAAAACTTCCTGAATCTGGGGGAGGAAAGAGAAATCCAGATCCAGTAGGCACAGAGAGTTTCCCACAAAATAAACCCAAGGAGGTCCACACCAAAACACACAGTAATTAAAATGGCAAAAAGCAGTGATAAAGAGAGAATTTTAAAAGCATCAAGAAAAAAGAAAACAGTTACATGTAAGGAAACCCCATAAGGCTATCAGCTGATTTTTCAGCAGAAACTCTGAGGCCAGAGAGAGTGGCATGTTATATTCAAAGTGCTAAAAGGAAAAAATCTGCAACTAAGAATACTCTATCTGGCAAGGCTATCATTCAGAATAAAAGGAGCAATAAAGAGTTTACCAGACAGGGGCGCCTGGGTGGCTCAGTTGGTTAAGTGACTGCCTTCAGCTCAGGTCATGATCCTGGAGTCCCGGGATCAAGTCCCGTATTGGGCTCCCTGTTTAGCAGGGAGTCTGCTTCTCCCTCTGACCCTCACCCCTCTCATTCTCTCTCTCTCTGTCATTCTCTCTCAAAAATAAAATTTAAAGAATATATATTTTAAAGAGTTTACCAGACAAACAAAAGTTAAAGAAATTCATGACCACTAAACCAGCCCTACAAGAAATGTTAAAGGGGACTTTATGAATGGATACAAAAGACCATAAGCAGGAGTGAGAAAAGTAGGAAGCACAAAAGCAGTAAAATTAAGTATATTTATAAAAAGCAGCCAAGAGAGGGCGCCTGGGTGGCTCAGTTGGCTGAGCATCCAACTCTTGATTTCAGTTCAGGTCATGAGATTGGGTCCTGCATCGGATCTTGCACTCAGTGCAGAGTCTGCCTGTCCCTCTCCCTCTGCTCCTCCCCCCCCAACTGGCGCACTCTCTCTCACTCCCTCTCAAATAAAAATAAAATCTTTAAAAAACATCAGTCAAGGGATTCACAAAATAAAAGGATGTAAACTATGACACCATATACCTATAACATGGCAGGAAGAGGAAAAAAGAATGGGTTCAAACTTAAGTGACCATCAACTTACATCAAAAACTAATGATGTATTATAAGTTGAATAATTGAACATAAAAAATAAACAAAATAAAGTGCTATATACATAAGATATTATATATAAACCTAATAGTAATCACAAATAAAAATAACAGATAAGCAAAAGACAAAGAGAAAGTAATCCAAGTATATCACTAAAGAAAGCCAACAAACTGTTAAGAGACAAAAAGAAAAAGGAACAGACAAGAACTACAAAAACACCGTAAAAGAAGTAACAAAATGGCAATAAATACATACTTAATAATAATCACCTTGAATGTAAATGTGCTAAATATAACAATCAAAAGACACAGGGTGCCATTATGGATAAAAAAGAAAGACCCATCTATATGTTGTCCACAAGAGCCTCATTTCAGAACCAAAGACACATGCAGACTGAAAGTTAAGGGATGGAAAGGCACTTATTATGCAAATGGAAATAAGAGAGCCAGAGTAGCAATATATAAATTGGACAAAATAGACTGGACACTATATAATCATAAAGGGAACAATCCAACAAAAAGATATAGTAATTTTAAATATTTGTGACCGCACATGGGAACACCCAAATACATAAAGCAGCTAATAATAAACATAAAGGAAATAATCAATAATAATAAAATAAGAGTAGGGGACCTTAACACCCCACCTACATCAACAGGTAGATCATCCAAACAGAAAATCAACAAGGAATCAGTGGCTTTCAATGACAAATTTGGCCAGATGGCTCTAGCAGATATATTCAGAACACTCCAACCTAAAACAGAATACACATTCTTTTCAAGTGCACATGGAACAGTCTCCAAAAGAAATCACATTAGGCCACAAAACAAGTCTCAACAAATTCAAGAAGATCAAAATCATACCATGCATCTTTTCAGACCACAACACTATGAAACTAGAAATCAACCACAAGAAAAAATCTGGAAAGAGCACAAATACATGGAGGTTAAATAACATGCTACTAAATAATGAATGGGTCCACCAGGAAACCAAAGAAGAAATAAAAAAAAAATGGAAATAAGTGAAAATAAAAACACAATGGTTCAAACTTTGGGAAACAGCAAAGGTGGTCCTAAGAGGGAATTATATAGCAATATAGGCCTACCTCATCACAAACCTTACCTTACACCTAAAGGAGCTAGAAAAAGAACAAACAAAACCCAAAGCCAGGAGAAGGAAAGAAATAATAAAGATTAGAGCAGAAATAAATGAAAAAGAAGCTACAAAACCAAACCAAACAAGCAAAAACCCAATAGGACAGATCAATGAAACCAGCATCTGGTTCCTTGGAAAAATAAATAAATAAATAAAGTTGATAAAAAGTAGACTGCTCCAAAAAAAAAAAAAAAGTAGAGTAGACTCAAATAAAATCAGAAAGAGGAGAGAAAGAACAACTGACACCACAGAAATTAGGATTAAAAGAAAATATTATGAAAAATCATTTGCCAAGAAGTTGGGACAACCCAGAAGAACTGGACAAATTCCTAGAAACATATAGCCTCCCAAAACTGAAGCAGGAAGAAATAGAAAATTTGAACATTGTAATTACCAGCAGTGAAACTGAATCACTAATTAAAAACCTCCCAACCAACAAAAGTCCAGGACCGAATTCTACCAAACATTTAAAGGACAGTAAATAACTATTCTTCTCAAACTATTTCAAAAAATAGAAGAGGAAGGAAGCTTCCAAATTCATTTATGAGGCCCAATTTACCCTGATACCAAAACCAGATAAAGACACCATAAAAAAAAAAAAGAGAGAGAGAGAGAACTACAGACCAGTATCTCTAATGAACATAGATGCAAAAAATATTAGCAACCCAAATCCAACGATACATTACAAAAATCATTCACAATAATTAAGTGGGATTTACTCCTGGGCTGCAAAGGTGGTTCAGTATTCACAAATCAATCGACATAATATATCACAAGAGAAAGCACAAAAACCATATGATCATCTCAACAGATGCAAAAAAAAAAGCTCTGACAAAGAACGACATCCATTCATGATAAAAACCCTGATCAATACAGGTTCAGAGGGAACATACCTCAACATAATAAAGGCCATATATGAAAAACCCACAGCTAACATCATACTTAATAGTGAAAAACTGAAAGCTTTTCCCCTAAGATCAAAAATAAGACAAGGATGTCCACCCTCACCACTTTTATTCAACATGATACTGGAAGTCCTAGCCACAGCAACTGGACAAGAAATAACAGGCATCCAAATTGGTAAGGAAGAAGTAAAACTTGCACTACTTGCAGATGACGTGAGACTAAATACAGAAAACCCTAAAGACTCCACAAAAAAAAAAAAACACTAACAGTACTGATAAATGAATTCAATATGGTTACAGGATACAAAATCAATCTACAGAAATCCGTTGCATTGCATTTCTATACACTAATAACAAAGTAACAGAAACAAAAATTAAGAAAACAATCCCATTTACAATTGCCTGAAAAATAATAAAACCTAAGGAATAAACTAAACCAAGGAAGTAAAAAAACCTGTACTCTGAAAACTATAAAACACTGACGAAATTAAAGATGACACAAATGGGAAGATATTCCATGCTCATTGATCAGAAGAACAATCATTGTTAAAATGTCCACACTAGAGGAGGAGGGGGGAAAGATGGCAGAGGAGCAGGGGACCCTATTTCAACTGGTCCCCAGAATTGAGCTGGATATCTACCAGACCACTCTGAACACCCACGAAACCAGCCTGAGATCTAAGAAGATCTGGATCTCTACAAACAGAATATCGCAGGTGGTTGGTTTCGAGGTATGCAGCGGGGAGCCGTGATTCTGCGGGCAGATATCGGAAGATAAACGGCAGCGGGAGGGTGCCTGGCTGTGGGAATCCTATACCGCCGGTGAGCAACAGCCTCGTGTGCTGTGGACGGGGCAGAAACTCGCAGACCGGTAGTGGCGGGGAAAGGACTTTAGGGCAGCCCCCGGGGAGGAATCCCGGAGCAGCGGGGTCACACAATCTGGGAGCAGCTGGCGGTTTTAGAAGCACAAAGGGCAGAGACGTGCCCCAACCTGGAGACAGGACTGGGGGCGCAGAGGGGCGCACAACCCAGGACGCTGCAGTTTATAGCAGCACAGACAGAAACGGAGACAGTGTGGCCTGGAGAGCTCACTGAAGAACAGACTACGGTCTCTCTGCTCTGAGGTAGAGGGTTGGAAACGGTCTCTTCTACCCTAACTCGCGGAAGAGAGGTGGAAAGCCACCAGAGAACAAAGCCCCAAAAACTGATTCCCGCTGAGCCCATCCCCCGCCACAGGGGGGCAGGGCAAATCCGCCCAAACAGGGTTGCCTGAGTAAACGTGCAGCAGGCCCCTCCCGCAGAAGACAGGCTGGGAAAACAAGAGGCCAGCAATACTAAGGTCCCTATAAAACAGGTGCACCTTGCTTGGGTTCTGGTCAAGAATTTGGACTCTACACATTCCCTCAAACACCCATCAACAGAATGACTAGGAGGAGGAGCCCCCAAAATAGAAAAGACTCAGAGATTATGACTTATGCTGCAGATTTACAAATGGATGCAGATATAACCAAGATGTCAGAGATGGAATTCAGGCTAGCAATTGGGAAGACAATGGCTAGAATGGAGAAGTCAATTAATGGCAACATAGAGTCTCTAAGGGCAGAAATGAAAGGTGAATTGGCAGAACTTAAAAATGCTATCAATGAGATCCAATCCAATCTAGATAATCTAACAGCTTGGGTAACTGAGGCAGAAGAACGAATAAGCGACCTGAAAGACAATATAATAGATAAAAAGGGAAAAGAGGAGGCCAGGGAAAAACAACTCAGAACCCATGAAAATAGAATCAGAGAAATAAGTGACACCATGAAGCATTCCAATGTCAGAATAATTGGAATCCCAGAGGGAGTGGAGAGAGAGAGAGAACTAGAAGATGTATTTGAGCAAATCGTAGCTGAGAACTTCCCTAATCTGGGGAATGAAACAAACATTTGTGTCCTAGAGGCAGAGAGGACCCCTCCTAAGATCAAGGAAAACAGGCCAACACCCCGGCACGTAATAGTAAAACTTGCAAATCTTAGAACCAAGGAAACCATCTTAAGGGCAGTTAGAGGGAAGAGATTCCTTACGTACAAAGGGAGGAACATCAGAATAAGGTCAGACCTATCCACAGAGACCTGGCAAGCCAGAAAGGCCTGCCAAGACATATTCAGGGTACTAAATGAGAAGAACATGCAGCCAAGAATACTTTATCTGGCAAGGCTGTCATTTAGAATGGATGGAGAGAGGCAGCGCTTCCAAGACTGGCAGAAACTGAAAGAATATGTGACCACTAAGCCGGCCCTGCAAGAAATATTAAGGGGGGTTCTATAAAAGGAGAAAGACCCCAAGAGTGATATACAACAGAAATTTACAGGGACAATCTATAAAAACAAGGTCTTCACAGGCAACATGATGACAATTAATTCATATCTTTCAATAATCACTCTCAACGTGAATGGACTGAATGCTCCCATAAAACGGCACAGGGTTGCAGACTGGATAAAAAGACAGGACCCGTCCATATGCTGTCTACAAGAGACTCATTTTGAACCTAAAGATACATCCAGACTGAAAGTGAAGGGATGGAGATCCATCTTCTATGCCAACGGACCTCAAAAGAAAGCTGGGGTAGCAATTCTTATATCACACAAATTAGATTTTAAGCTAAAGTCTGTAATTAGAGACACAGAAGGACACTTTATCATTCTTAAAGGGTCGATCCAACAAGAAGAGCTAATAATTGTAAATATCTATGCCCCCAACATGGGAGCAGCCATCTACATAAGCCAACTGTTAACCAAAATAAAGAGTCATGTTGATAACAATACGTTAATTGTAGGAGACCTCAATACTCCATTCTCAGAAATGGACAGATCATCTAAGCAGAAAATCAACAAGGAAACAAGAGCTTTGAATGATACATAGTACCAGATGGACCTCATAGATATATACAGAACATTCCACCCTAAAACAACAGAATACTCATTCTTCTCGAGTGCACATGGAACTTTCTCCAGAATAGACCATATACTGGGTCACAAAGCACGTCTCAACTGATACCAAAAGATTGAGATTATTCCCTGCATCTTCTCAGAACACAAGGCTTTAAAACTGGAACTCAATCACAAGAAAAAATCTGGAAGAAATTCAAACACTTGGAGCTAAAGACCACTCTGCTCAAGAATGTCTGGGTCAACCAGGAAATCAAAGAAGAACTTAAACAATTCATGGAAATCAATGAGAACAAAAACACATCGGTCCAAAACGTATGGGATACTGCAAAGGCGGTCCTAAGGGGGAAATACATAGCCATCCAAGCCTCACTCAAAAAAAACAAAAAATCCCAAATTCACCAACTAACTCTCCACCTTAAAGAACTAGAGAAAAAGCAACAAAAGATGCCTAAGCCACGCATTAGAAAAGAAATAATTAAAATTAGAGCAGAGATAAATGATTTAGAAACCAGAAACATAGTAGATCAGATCAACGAAACTAGAAGCTGGTTCTTTGAAAGAATTAATAAAATCGATAAACCACTGACCAGACTTATCCAAAAGAAAAGAGAAAGGACCCAAATTAATAACATTACGAATGAAAGGGGAAAGATCACAACTAACACCAAAGAAATAGAAACAATTATTAGAAATTCTTATCAACAACTATATGCCAATAAACTGAGCAATCTGGATGAAAGGGAGGCCTTCTGGAAACCTATAAGCTGCCAAGAATGAAACAGGAAGAAATCGACAACCTGAATAGGCCAATAACCAGTAACGAGATTGAAGCAGCGATCAAAAACCTCCCAAAAAGGGGCGCCTGGGTGGCTCAGTCGTTAAGCGTCTGCCTTCGGCTCAGGTCATGATCTCAGGGTCCTGGGATCGAGCCCCGCATCGGGCTCCCTGCTCGGCAGGAGGCCTGCTTCTCCCTCTCCACTCCCCCTGCTTGTGTTCCCTCTCTCGCTGTATCTCTCTCTGTCAAATAAATAAAAATCTTAAAAAAAAAAAAAAACCTCCCAAAAAACCAGAGTCCAAGGCCTGATGGATTCCCTGGGGAATTCTACCAAACATTCAAAGAAGAAATAATACCTATTCTCCTG
>NC_058415.1:1726026-1732750 GCF_002201575.2 Neomonachus schauinslandi | reverse complement strand
AAGATGTGGTCCATATATACAATGGAATATTACTCAGCCATCAGAAAGGTTGAATACCCAACTTTTACATCAACATGGATGGGACTGGAGGAGATTATGCTAAGTGAAATAAGTCAAGCAGAGAAAGTCCATTATCATATGATTTCACTTATTTGTGGAACATAAGGAATAGCATGAAGGACATTAGGAGAAGGAAGGGAAAAATGAAGGGGGGGGAAATCGGAGGGAGAGATGAACCATGAGAGACTATGGACTCTGAGAAACAAACGGGGTTTTAGAGGGGAAGGGGGAGGGGGGATTGGTTAGCCCGGTGATGGGTATTAAGAAGGGCACGTACTGCATGGAGCACTGGGTGTTATACAAAAACAATGGATCGTGTATCACATCAAAAACTAATGATGTATTGTATGGTGACTAACATAACATATTAAAAATAAAAAAATGTCCACACTACCCAACGCAATCTACAGATTTAATGCAATTCCTATGAAAATACCAATAGCTCTTTTTTACAGAACTAGAATAATCCTAAAATTTGTATGGAACCACACAAAAAAACAAAAAACAAAACAAAAAAAAGTACCCAGAAATAGCCAAAGCAATCTTAACAAAAATAGAGGTATCACAATCACAGATTTTAAGATACACTACAAAGTCGTAGTAATCAAAACAGCATTGTACTGGCACAAAAGGCAGACACATAGATCAACAGAACAGAAAAGAACACCCAGAAATAAACCCATGACTAATGGTCAATTAATCTTCAACAAAGCAGGAAAGAATATCCAATGGGAAAAAGTCTCTTCAACAAATGGTGTTGGGAAAATGACAGCTACACATGAAAGAATCCAACAGAACCACTCTCTTACACCATACACAAAAATAAACTCAAAATGGATTAAGAACCTAAATGTGATACCTGAAACCGAAAAATCCTGTAAGAGAGCACAGGCAGTAATTTCTCTGACATCAGCCAGAGCAACATTTTTCTAGCTATGTCTCCTGAGGCAAGGGAAACAAAAACAAAAATAAACTATTAGGACTACAATCAAAATAAAAAGCTTCTGCACAGCAAAGGAAACAATCAACAAACCTAAAAGACAACCTACTGGATGGGAATATATATGGCAAGTGACGTATGCAATAAAAGCTTAGAATGCAAAATATATAAAGAATTTACACAATACCTCCAAAAAACCCCCAAATTATCCAATTAAAAATAGGCAGACGACAAGAACAGACGTTTCTCCAAAGACAACAGATACACGAAAAGATGCTCAACATCACTGATCATGAGGGAAATACAAATCAAAACCACAACAAAATACCACCTCACACCTGTCAGAATGGCTAAAATAAAAAATACAGGAAACAAGTATTGAAGAGGATGTGGAAAAAAAGGAACCCTCTTGCACTATTAGTGGGAATGCAAACTGGTGCAGCCACTGTGGAAAACAATATGGAGGTCCCTCAAAAAAATAAAAACAGAACTCCCATATGATGTAGTAATTTCACTATTTGGTACTTACTCAAAGAATATGAAAACACTAATTTGAACAGATATAGGTACCCCTATGTTTACTGCAGCATTATTTACAATAGTAAAGATATGGAAGCAACCTAATTATCCAATGATAGATGAATGGATAAAAAAGATTTGATATACACACAAAAAAATGGAATTACTTAGCCATAAAAAAGAATGAAATCTTGTCATTTACAACATGAATGGATCTAGATGGTATAATGCTAAGTGAAATAAGCCAGTCAGAAAAAGACATATACCGTATGATTTCACTTGTATGTGGAATTTAAGAAACAAATGAACAAATGACAAAAGAGACCAAAAAGCAGACTCTTAACTATAGAGAACAAAGTGATGATTACCAGAGAAGAGGTGGGTGGGGAGATGGGTGAAATAGGTGAAGAGGATTAACAATACACTTATCCTGATGAGCACTGAGTAATGTATAGAATTGCTGAATCACTACACTGTACACCTGAAACTAATATAATACTGATGTTAACTGTACTAGAATTTAAAAAAGAGAAAAGGCCTCAAAATGGATTAAACACCTAAATGTGAAACCTGAAACTATAAAATTCCTAAAAGAAAACAGTAATTTCTTTGACATCAGCTGTCACAGCATTTTCCTAAATATGCCTCCTCAGGGAGGCCTGGGTGGCTCAGTTGGTTAAGTGTCTGCCTTTGGCTCAGGTCATGATCCCAGGGTCCTGGGATCAAGTCCCGCACTGGGCTCCTTGCTCAGCGGTGAGCCTGCTTCTCCCTCTGCCTGCTGCTCCCCCTCCTTGAGCTCTCTCTCTCTGACTAATAAATAAAATCTTAAAAAAAAATATGCCTCCTCAGGCAAGAGAAACAAAAGCAGTAATAAACTATTCAGACCACATCAAAATAAAAAGCTTCTGCTTAGTATAGAAAACCATCAACAAAACAAAAAGACAACCTGTACTGAATGGGAGAAGATATTTGCAAATGATATCTCCAATAAGTGGTTAATATCCAAAATATATAAAGAATTTATACAACTCAACACCAAAAAACATTTTTTTTAATTGGCAGAGGACCTGAATAGACATTTTTCCAAAGAAGACATACAGATGGCCAACAGACACATGAAAAGACGCTCAACATCACTTGTCATCAGGGAAATGCAAATTAAAACTACAATGAAATATTACTTCACACCATTCAGAATGGCTGGTATTAAAAAGACAAGAAATAACAAGTGTTGTCAAGGGTATGATGAAAAAAGAACCTTCATACACTGTTGGTGGAAATGTAAACTGACACACTGGTACAACCACTGTGTAAAACAGTACAGTTTCCTAGGAAATTTAAAAATAGAACTACCATATGATCCAGTTATTTCACTACTGGGTATTTACCCAAAGAAAATGAAAATGCTAATTCAAAAAGATACATGCATCCTTATGTTTATTACAGCTTTATCTACAATAGCAAAGACATGAAAGCAACCTGAGTGTCCATCAATAGATGAATGGATGAAGAACAAACAAAAAACAAGACTCCTAAATAGAACAAAATGGTGGCTGTCAGAGCGGAGGTGTTGGATATATGGGCAAAATAGAAAAAGGGGATTAAGAGGTACAAACTTGGGGCACCTGGGTGGCTCAGTTGGTTACGCGACTGCCTTTGGCTCAGGTTATGATCTTGGAGTCCTGGGATCGAGTCTGGCATCAGGCTCCCTGCTCAGCAGGAAGTCTGCTTCTCCCTCTGACCCTCCCCCTCTTGTGTTCTCTCTCTCTCTCTCTCTCGCTCTCTCTCTCTCTCAAATAAATAAAATCTTAAAAAAAGAGGTACAAACTTCCAGTTTTAAAATAAATAAGTCACGGAGATGAAAAGTACAGCATAGGGAATATAGTCAATGATATTGTAATAACATTGTATAGTGACATTTGGTGACTACACTTATCGTGGTAAGCAATGAGTAATATAATTGTTGAGTCAATATATTGTACATGAACTAATACAACATTGCATGTTAATTATAATAAAAAATTTTTAATAAAAATATTTTTAAAAATTATTCATTCATAGGAGATGCATACTGAAGTATTCACAAGTAAAATGATATCTGGGATTTGCTGCAAAATACTTCAGCAGAGAAAACCAAAAAGGAAGACAAAGCAGAATGGTGACAATTGCTGAAGCCAAGTGAGGGGTACAGAGATGCTCTTTCAATATTCTTACTACATGTGGCTCTATTTGTAAAATTTCCACAATAAATTTTAAATTTAATAACCCCCTCTCCCTCCACACCCCCCAAAATAAGGAAAGTAGAAGAAACTTTAAAGGGTGGGGATATGCGGACTGCAAACACT
This sequence comes from Neomonachus schauinslandi, assembly GCF_002201575.2. Taxonomy (NCBI): domain Eukaryota; kingdom Metazoa; phylum Chordata; class Mammalia; order Carnivora; family Phocidae; genus Neomonachus; species Neomonachus schauinslandi. The sequence goes on along the minus strand of NC_058415.1, from coordinate 1,728,886 downwards.
GGATGGTCTGATTCCTGTTAATGTCCTTAGGGGCTGAGACCAAGGATCAGGAGAAAATGAATGAATGTTTTTTTAATCAGCATTAGATGTATGAGACAATCTTTAAAAATAGAGCACCTCTTTTTAAATTTTCATCAACTTTGAAAGTGAAAGAAGAACAGCTAGCTCCAAGGAAAAAGTCATTTAATCCTCTACTGCACCATTTACCGTTCTACAAAATGAAAATTCTACCACCTAATGTGCAAGATGGCTAAGGAAATAAAAATATAGCCAATACAAGACTACTGTTCTCAAACCAGCATTTCTCCCCATCTTTGTTTTGCCAGCACTGCCAAGGCCCTGAGAATACAGCAGAGTGAACGTATGGAGAGGTTGAAAAGCTCCTGAATGAAGGCAGAGAAATGTGCCCCAGGAGGACATCTGTGCAGGAATGTGTCCTTTCAAGAACAGGCCAGGCTTCCTGGGAATCCATCTGCAGCTCTGAGCCCCACAGGGAATATTACACACACAGCAAAGCTGACACCACAAGAACACAAAGAAGTGGTGCCCACCTGAGATGGGCTGCTAGGCCCTTAAGAGTTCTCCCCTCCCCAACAGGCAGTTCTCCCTGGGTGTGGTGGGGGAGGGCAGATTGCTCCAGGGCCCACCTGGGCATACCAGCAGCAGTTCCCACCTCAGGAGTCTCTCCCCGCCCAGAAACAGGCTGGAAACTTGCAAGGCTGCGGCTGGGTTCCACTTCACTACAGCATCAGAACCAGGCAGGGAAGGGATGGACCTCCCCAGGAACAGTCAGGGTGTGATTTTAGCGCAAACCTGCTCTGAATTCAGGCTGACACCCAGTATATTAATCCTCTACACGCCCATGGGGCTCAGTAAAAACATACATGAACGTTATCGATCACTTAGTATGTGTCAGACACAAGTTTTAACTCTTTCCACGCTCACACCAGCTCCAAGGAGGGTCAATGCCTTGATCAGGATGAGTCAGTGAGAAAGGGGCAGACCGGGATTTGAACTCTCCCAATGGGACAGTCGGGGCGGGGGGGGGGGGGGAGGCCGCGGCGGGGGGGGGGGGGGGGTCCCCACCGGCAAGCCTGGCCCGGGCCCCTGGGACAGAGGCAGTGCCCAAAGAGATGTACACTCGGGGCTGCAGACGGGGGGAGAAAGGACAGGGTTCTCATTGATAACTGGTGAATCTGAGCGATGAACCCAGGAACTTCACGGCTACTTCTGGGCACGCTTGGGTTTCATTTTCGTAAGGAAAGTTAAAAAGAAGACCTTAAGTGCGTAGGTCTTACCCTCCATTGCCTCTCCCACCTCCAGTAATTCAGGGGGTCAGCCAGCAGCCCGTGCCCTGTCCGGTGGACTCCACTCCACTTGCGCCGCCCCAAGCTCCTGGAAGGGCCCCCACGGTCGAGGAGGCAGAGAGCAGAGGAGGCGCCGATGTGGACCCAAGGACGCCGCACGCAACCCGGGGATGTCTGACCTCGCCGGGCCCTTCAGCGCCCTCAAGGGTCCGCGGACCTGAGGCCACTGACCCGAGTCTCTCGCCCCGGCTGCCCCCACCATTGAGGCAAAGCTGGATGTTTGCCCCAGGCCGGCCTTCCCCGCCAAGACCCGGGCGCGTGGGGCCAAGCGGCGCCGGCATCTCCGCGGTGGGCTCCGCCGACCCACGCGCCCACCGCCCGCGCGCCGCTCCGGGACAGGACGCTGGGACCCCAGCCCCCGGACAGAGCGCGCCGAGCTCCCGCCACAGCCCCTCCCAGGTGGACCTCTCCGGCCCCGCCGGGAAAACCAAACCTCCAGGAACCCGCGGCCACAGCTAACCAACCCTGCTTGCCCTCGCCCGGCGTTCCCCACCCTGCTTCCCCCCGCGGCGGACTCGCTTACCAAAAGTGCGCAAGGACTGTCACCAGCGACCAACCACTCCGGCGGGCGCGGGGCAACACTACCCACAGTGCCCCGGGGCGCCGGACTGCGCTACCCACAGTGCGCTGGGCGAGCGTCTTCAATACCCACAATGCCACAGAGCACAGCGCGCTTGCGCTGACACCTCCCTACTGGACTGGGCCTTGGGCGACCCCATGTGGTAGTTGCCCGCTGCACTCCATTGGCCCCTTCAACTACAGACCCTTGGGCTTTTGCAGAAATTGTGAAGAATCAGGCAAGTAAAATCAAACGGACTTCCCCGTACAAGAGAAGGTTGTGGCTCAGGTGAGCAGAAAATCGTTTTAATTTATAGGGCCCTTGTATTTTTTTTTTAAGATTTTATTTATTTATTTGAGAGAAAGAGAATGAGAGAGAGAGAGCACATGAGAGGGGGGAGGGTCAGAGGGAAAGGCAGGCCTCCTGCCCAGCAGGGAGCCGGATGCGGGACTCGATCCCGGGACTCCAGGATCATGACCTGAGCCAAAGGCAGTCGCTTAACCAACTGAGCCACCCAGGCGCCCCAGGGCCCTTGTATTTTTTAATAATAATAAAAAAAAATGGTTACCTGGATGTGTACTTGTCCTCCATCCTTCAGATTCACCCCTGTGTTTACGTTTAAATAACAGTGCAAAATTAACGAACTTCTAAAAAAATGCCAAAGGTACTGGTATTGTTCTTTTTTTAAAGAAAATACTGAAGTTCATTTAAAAAAATAATAATTAGAGGAAAAATGAGGAAAAACTTGTTAACCTTAAAAATAAAACTGCCAGGGGCACCTGCGTGGCTCAGTTAAGTGTGGGACTCTTGATCTCAGCTCAGGTCTTGATCTCAGCCTGTGAGCTCAAGCCCAGCGCTGGGCTCCCTGCTGGGGGTGGAGCCTACTAATAACATAACATAACATAACATAACATAACATAACATAACATAACAT
>NC_058415.1:1709751-1726016 GCF_002201575.2 Neomonachus schauinslandi | reverse complement strand
ATAACATAACATAACATAACATAACATAACATAACATAACATAACATAACATAACATAACATAACACTGCCAGTTATTTTAACAGCAAAAACAGGGTCATTGAGAAATAGAGAATTGCAATCCCAGACAAGCAGGTTTTGGCAAAACCATCAACAAGTTCAGGAGCGAAGAAGAGAAAGCTCTTTTAATGAAGAAAGGAGGCTTTGGGAGGGGCTGTTCTAAACTAAAAGTCCATTGGAGAGAACCGGGAGCTGGAAGTGTAGTGGCTTCTCATTGGCTGGGCTGCTGCAGGGGAGTGTGGAGGAGGAGGAAAACTACCTAACTCCTCCTGGGGTAGTAAAGTAGTATCCCAAGGTCTATCTTTTCCTATTGGTCTGCAACTGTCCATGAGTGATAGGAATTGAGAGCTCCCCCTGCCGGCCTCGCGGCTCCATTCTTCTTCTTTTTTTTTTTTTTTTGGCTCCATTCTAAATGAGGTTTCCTTTCATTTTCACATTTCCCCTTTTCAATCAAGATCTTTCTTCAAAAGCACTGCTGATCACGAGTCAGGTTTTTTATGTTTAGTGGTTTTGTCCCTCGGTGCCAGGAAAAATGTTTCTTGGTTGTCATAGCCTACATCAGAGGGAAAAATGCATAGCAGTTGGAAACCACTTAAGGCCACATTTGATTAACAAAGAAGGTTAGGAGAGAGAACTCTCAGGTACTCTAACCTGAAGTCCGTTATCTTCTCAAGATCATAAGTGTATGGGGCACCTGGGTGGCTCAGTCGTTAAGCGTCTGCCTTTGGCTCGGGTCATGATCCCAGGGTTCTGGGATCCAGCTCCCTGCTCGGCAGGAAGCCTGCTTCTCCCTCTCTCACTCCACCTGCTCCTGTTCCCTCTCTCACTGTGTCTCTCTCTGTCAAATAAATAAATAAAATCTTAAAAAAAAAAAATCACAAGTGTTGGAGATCATCTTGGGTTGAGCCAGCATTGCTTTTTTGGGTACATGAAGGGTTTTTTTAAGTTTGACCAGGCAACAAAATATGAAACTTAATTATATACAACAGAAGTAACATAACAATTCCAAATTGTACAATGGTTCTAAACCAGGAATCTAGGTCTGAAAGTAGCCAACTAAAAAATCTATTGGCCTTTATTCCAACTTAGGGGAGAATGGTTCTCATGAAGGCAAACCTGGGATCATGTATACCTCCTGGAAGTTTCTGCTTAAAGCAACCACAATGGGGTGCCTGGATGGCTCAGTCAATTAAGCACCTGCCTTCAGCTCAGCTCATGATCCCGGGGTCCTGGGATAGAACCCTGAGTCGGGCTCCTTACTCAGCAGAGAGCCTGCTTCTCCCTCTGCCTGAAGCTCCCCCTGAGAGAGCTTGTGCTCTCTCTCACACTATCTCTCTCTCTCTGTCAAATGAATTAAAAAAACAAAAAAAAGGCAACCACAAAAGCTGACTAGTGGATACTGCAAGAGCACACTGAAAGAATTAACCAAGTATATTTGGGAAGATACAGTGCAGATATAAATATGCAACAACAGCTGATGAACTTTTTGCAAAAACAGCACAACTTCAAAGACATTCTAAAACAATGTTGTTATCTCAAAAGAACGGTTTGGGGCCAAATCTGCTATTGATAATACAGCTTATAAGCCTGTAAATTCAGAGATCATGAATTTGGAGAAGAATTCAAAGTCAGTTAATAGTTCAGAAGTAAGAAGACTCTTGTGAATTCTGAACCTTCTATCCCTTTGAAAAACGCAAGTGAAAATTTTACTTGTCCTGGGATCATAATGAGGTTGTTTCTTAAAAAAAAAAAAAAAAAAAAAAAAAAACAATAAGAAGAGATTTCCCCCTTTCACAAGGACTTGGATAAAGCAGAAAGGGGCATTTGTCTTCCTACAAAAAAGAGAAGAAACAACAGTGAGAAGAAGATATAGTGGCCTGGTCCAGACATCATGGAAAAGCTGTCTGGTCAGATGTTGTATGTTGTCTGCTTCAATTCTGGGAAATCTGTACTTTCTAGGCATGTCTCCCAAGGCAAGGAAAACAAAAGCCAAAATAAACTATTGGGATTATATCAAAATAAAAAGTTTTCAAATCAAAACCACACTGAGATACCACCTTACACCAGTTAGAATCGCAAAAATTGACAAGGCAAGAAACAACAAATGTTGGAGAGGTTGTGGAGAAAGGGGAACCCTCTTACACTGTTGGTGGGAATGCCAGTTGGTAGAGCCACTTTGGAAAACAGTGTAGCGGTGCCTCAAAAAAATTAAAAGTAGAGCTACCCTATGACCCAGCAATTGCACTCCTGGATATTTACCCCAAAGACACAGATGTAGTGAAAAGAAGGGCCATATGCACCCCAATGTTCATAGCAGCAATGTCTGTAATAGCCAAACTGTGGAAAGAGCCGAGATGCCCTTCAACAGATGAATGGATAAAGAAGATGTGGTCCATATATACAATGGAATATTACTCAGCCATCAGGATGAATACCCAACTTTTACATCAACATGGATGGGACTGGAGGAGATTATGCTAAGTGAAATAAGTCAAGCAGAGAAAGTCCATTATCATATGGTTTCACTTATTTGTGGAACATAAGGAATAGCATGGAGGACATTAGGAGAAGGAAGGGAAAAATGAAGGGGGGGAAATCGGAGGGAGAGATGAACCATGAGAGACTATGGACTCTGAGAAACAAACTGAGGGTTTTAAAGGGGGGGGGGGATGGGGGGATGGGTTAACCTGGTGATGGGTATAAGGAGGGCATGTACTGCATGGAGCCGTGGGTGTTATACGAAAACAATGAATCCTGGATCACTACATCAAAACCTAATGATGTATGGTGACTAATATAACATAATAAAATAAAATTTAAAAATAAAAAAAATTAAAAAGTTTTGCATAGCAAAGGAAACCACTAACAAAAAGGTAACCTACTGAATGGGAGAAGATATTTGCAAATGATATATCTGATAATGGGTTAATATCCAAAATATATAAAGAACTTATATAACTCAACACCAAAAAAACCAATCCATTTAATAAATATTAATAAATAAATGTCCTGAATAGACATTTTTCCAAAGAAGACATACATATGGCCAAAAGGCACACAAAAAGATGCTCAACATCACTAATCATCAGGGAAATGCCAATCAAAACCATAATGAGATAACACCTCACATCTGTCAGAATGGCTAAAATAAAAAAGACAAGAAATAACAAGTACTGGCAAGGAGGTAGAGAAAAAGGAACCCTCATACACTGTTGGTGGGAATATAAACTAGTACAGCCACTGTGGAAAACAGTATAGAGGTTCCACAAAAAGTTAAAAATGGAAATACTATATGATCCAATAATTCCACTACTGGGTGTTCACCCAACAAAAATTAAAACACTAACTTGAAAAGATACATTCATCTCTATGTTTGTTGCAGCGTTATCAACAACAGCCAAGTTACAGAAGCAACCTGAGTACACTGATAGATAAATGGATGAGGAAGATGTGGTATGTATACATACATACATACATACATACACACACACACACACACACACACACACACAATGGAATATTACACAGCCATAAAAAAGATGAGATTGTGCCATTCACGACAACATGGGTGGACCTTAAGAGTATTATGCTAAATGAAATAAGTCAGACTGAGAAAGACAAACACCATATGATTTCACTCATATGTGGAATCTTAAAAAAATGAATAAACAAAAAGCAGAATTAGAACTATAAATACAGAGAAGAAATTGATGGTTTCTAGAGAGAAAGAGGGTGAAGTGATTGCCAAAATGGGTGAAAGGGAGTTGGACATACAGGCTTCCAATTATGGAATGAATAAATCATGGGAATAAAAGATACAGCATAAGGAATATAGTAAGTAATATTGTGATAGTGATGTATGGTGACAGATGGTAGCTACACTTGTGAATATAGCATAATGTATAAACTTTTAAAATCACTATGTTGTACACCTGAAATTAATGTAACAGAGTGTGTCAACTATGCTCAAATAAAAAAAATAAATTACTTTTGGTTAAGTCAGTGCACATGAGGAAGGACCATAGTCTTTTTAAACATAAAATCCTCTGGAGTCCCAATATATGTGTGTGGCGGGGGGACCCTCAAAGTATTTTGATGCCTGAGATCCCATTTCTTAGATCCCATTTCTCTGGAACATAAAGAAAAATACCAAAACAACACAGTTTCAACAGGAACAGCCTGGCTCCCGAAGGAATCAAACCAAAGGCCAGCATGGTTCCAGTAAGAACAGTCCAATTCCAAAAAGAAGCCAGACTGGAGGCTAAATGGGTACTCTTGGAAAAAACAAAGCCTTAAAACAGATCCTGAATAAAGCCTGGAGAGCTGGAACACAAAGAGAGCAGAGCTCAAAACCCAGGAGAAAATTTACCCTCAAACTAAATGGTCAGCAGGACCCAATGAGCCCAGTTGGCTCTGTGGGCACCAGCACCTGTTTGCTCACTAGCCTTGGTGTGGTTGAGGGTCTTTGCTGGATCTCATTTCTGATCACAAGTAATGTTAACCTTAGAAATAAAACTGCCAGTTATTTTACCAGTAAAATATAGGTTTATTTGGGAACAGCAGAGGATTGCAACCCGGGACAAGAAAGCTGTGGCAAACCATAGGCGAATGCAGAAATCAAAGGATTGAAAGGTTCTTTTATAGAGGAAAGGGGAATTGGGGAGGGGCTGTTGTAAACTAAAAGTCCCCTGGAATAAATGGGGAGCTGGAAGTGTATTGGCTTCTCATTGGCTGAGCTGTGAGAATCTCTCATTGGCTGAGCTCTTGCCGGGCAGAAGAAATCTTCCTTCTTCCTGCTGGGTTAGTAAAGTAGTAGCTAAGTGGTGTTCATTTACAAGGTGCATCTTTTCCTGTTAGGTCTGCAATTGACCATGAGTCGTAATGTGGGAGAGTGTGAGAGTTCTCCCTACTGTCCTCCTGACTACATGCTAAACCAGGTTTCCTTTTATTAATTTTTACAAAGTAAATGTGAAAACACTTAAAGCTGTAAAAATTAAAACTAAAATTATTTTAATACAAAAATCATTGATCAGATGTAACAGAATAGAGAGCTCAGAAACATCAAGGCCTTTATAAAGAGACACACTCTTTTTCTAGGAATTTGACAAGTGTTTTCAAATTACTTCCTATTAGCTTTGGCTCAAAATGAAGTAACAGGAACCAGATTTAGCCTCCTGCCTATAATAAATTTTAAAAGGAGATGGGTTTGAAGACATTGGTTATAAGACAACGAAGAGCAGTGAACCTTGAGAGATAAGTAATAAACCAGGTAAGCCCTTGAACTTCCCTGGATGGAGAGAAACTTCAGGTCATAAGCCAGAGAAGGGAAACCCAAGTGGAGGATCTTCCCCCTCAAGTATCAGCTGATTGCTGAGCAACAAAGGCCTGTGCAACCCTGAGGAAAGAACCACTGGACAGGATTAGAAGGAAATACTGTGAGCTCACATATGCCAGGAATAGTGCCTGTTTCCACCAGACAGACTGAAAAATCTTCATAATTCACATGGCATGGAGGAAAACTACTCAAAAGGGTTTTGCCTCAATAGTGGGGCAAAATTAGCCTGAATGCTTAATAGAGATAATTCTTTTTTTTTTTTTTTAAGATTTTATTTATTTATTTGACAGAGAGAGACACGGTGAGAGAGGGAACCCAAGCAGGGGGAGAGGGAGAGGGAGATGCAGGCTTCCCGCCTAGCAGGGAGCCCGATGTGGGGCTCGATCCCAGGACCCTGGGATCATGACCTGAGGCGAAGGCAGATGCTTAACGACTGAGCCACCCAGGTGCCCCTAGAGATAATTCTTGTATTCAATTTGGGGGAGAAAACATGTGTCTCAGAAATCTTAAAAGTCGCTTTCATTTTTGCATGAATTACGTATGCAGAATTACACATAGTCTTATATAAATAAATTTTAAAGAAGCCTAAATTCATGGTCTCCATAAAGTGAGTTGTACACTTAATATGATCCAATTAAAATAGCATTTGCATACTTTTCAACACCAAAACTAATTCTAATATTATCTGGGTGGCTATATTCATCAATACAATGGTGATAAACAATAAAGCTTAATTTCCTGTATTATTAGCATTTTAATCTAAAACTAAAATAATCAGTGTGATGATGGTGCAAGTCAACTGAACAGAACTAAAGGGAAAGTCAGTAAAGCAGCCAGGAAGGGAGAAGCAGAGAGAGAGAGGAAAAGTGAGAGAATGGTTTCAAATCAGTTTGAAATGCTTGAGAAAATAGTTATTTGTGGGAAGGTAAGCTAGCTCACAAAACAAATGTAAAAAGAAATCAAAGACATAACATGATGAAGTATAAATGATTTGGAAAACTATCTTGTGGTATGGAAGGCTTTTGTATGAATTACACCAAAGCAGAGACAAGAAAAGAAGGCTTCAAGACAGCAGCACCAGGACAAGTGTGCTAATGCTCATAGGCAGAGGTCTCTCTCATCTCTCTGGCTGAAGTCCAGCTGAAGTTACTGAGTCTGCTATGGAGAAAGAGAAGGGACATTTCTGGAACTTCTTTAGTGCTGGCTTAAGTTTTGAAACCACAGAAGAAAGTCTGAGGAACTACTGCAAGCCATGGGGAAAATTTACAGACTGTGTGGTAATAAGAAATCCCTCATGCAAGAGTTCAAGAGTATTGGGTTTTTTAATTTTTTCATACATGACAGAGGTTGGTGCTATCATGGCTGCAAGATCTCATTCAATTGATGGGAGAGTGGTTGAGTCAAAATGTACTGTAGCAAGAGAAATCTGGAAGACCTGGCACTCATGTAACTATGAAGAAGCTACTTGTGGTGGAATTAAAGAAGATACTAAGGAACATCACCTAAGAAACTATGCAAGGAATATGGAAAACTCGGTACCATTTGAGATCATTACTGATAGGCAGGCTGGAAAGAAGAGACGCAGTGGTTTTATTACTTTTGATGATCATAATCCTGTGGATAAAATTGTACTGTGGAAATACCATACCATCTGTGGTCAGAAATAAGAAAGTCTTTGTGCAGGCAAGAAATTCAGGGGATCAAAAGTTTCAGGAGTGGCAGAGGAAGGTATTTTGCTGTGAAGGATTAATGCAGAGGCAGTGGATCAGGAGGCAAGATTAGAGGAGGTTCTGATGGGTATGGAAGAAGACATGCAGGGGCGCCTGAGTGGCTCAGTCGTTAGGCGTCTGCCTTCGGCTCGGGTCACGGTCCCGGAGTCCTGGGATCGAGCCCCGCATTGGGCTCCCTGCTCCACGGGAAGCCTGCTTCTCCCTCTCCCACTCCCCCTGCTTGTGTTCCCTGTCTCGCTGTGTCTCTCCCTGTCAAATAAATAAATAAAATCTTTAAAAAAAAAAAAAAGGTAGAAGACATGGATTTGGAGATGGCTATAATGGGTATGGAAGAGGATTTGGAGGTGGCATTTTTGGAGGCAGCATGGTTATGAAGGAGAAGAATGAAGATATAGTGGTGGAGATATAGGCTGTGGAAACAGGGTGGGGGCTACAGAAGTGGTTTTGACAACGATATAGGAAGAAATTATGCAAGTGGAAATTACAGTGATTTTGAATATAACTAGCAACCTTACAACTATGGTCCTGGAAGAGTGGACATTTTGGTGGCAGCAGTAACACAGGGGGACCATGTGGTGAAGAAAACTATAGTTCAGGAAGGAGTGGAGGAAGTAAGGATTGTGAGGGAGGAACCAATAATGAGTTTCTTCTTCCTATATTCCATGGGTTTCACTGTATAACTTGGAGAGGACAAGAGCCCAGAAGTAGCAAAACAGCTTTGGGTTATCAAAATAACAGTATTTAGAAAATTTATATCTCAGACATGCATAAATATGAGATAATATGGTCATACTTTCCCCAGCATACAATTATCCTGTATACAAATGAAGACACTAACCCTTTTTCCAGAAAATGATGCAAAGACCTTAAATAATGTTCACTCTTCTCCTTGATATCCTATAACTTAAATACCATAATGTTTTTTCTGCAGAAAAAGCATTTGACAAAATACAACATCCTTTTCCTGATTAAAACTCTTCAGAGTATAGGGATAGAGAGAACATTCCTCAAGTTCATAAAATCCATCTATGAAAAACCCACAGCAAATATCATCCTCAATGGGGAAAAGCTGAGAGCCTTTCCCTTAAGATCAGGAACACGTCAAGGATGCCCACTCTCACCACTATTGTTCAACACAGTACTAGAAGTCCTAGCAACAGCAATCAGACAATAAAAAGAAATGAAAGGTATTCAAACTGGCAAACAAGAAGTCAAAGTCTCTCTTTTCGCAGACGACATGATACTTGATGTGGAAAACCCAAAAGACTCCACCCCCAAATTACTAGAACTCAGCCAGCAATTCAGTAATGTGGCAGGATACAAAATCAATGCACAGAAATCAGTTGCTTTCTTATCCACTAACAATGCAACTGTAGAAAAAGAAATTAGAGAAATGATTCCATTTACAATAGCACCAAAAACAATAAGATACCTCGGAATAAACCTAACCAAAGAGGTAAAGGATCTGTACTCTAGGAACTACAGAACACTCATGAAAGAAATTGAAGAAGACACAAAAAGATGGAAAAATATTCCATGCTCATGGATTGGAAGAACAAACATTGTTAAAATGTCTATGCTACGCAGAGCAATCTAGACCTTCAATGCCATCCTGATCAAAATTCCAATGACATTTTTCCAAGTGCTGGAACAAACAATCCTAAAATTTGTATAGAATCAGAAAAGACCCCGAATTGCCAAGCAAATGTTGAAAAAGAAAAACAAAGCTGGGGGCATCACGTTGCCCAATTTCAAGCTATATTACAAAGCTGTGATCACCAAGACGGCATGGTACTGGCACAAAAACAGACATATAGACCAATGGAACAGAATAGAGAACCCAAATATGGACCCTCAACTCTATGGTCAAATAATCTTTGACAAAGCAGGAAAAAACATGCAATGGAAAAAGAGAGTCTCTTCAATAAATGGTGCTGAGAAAACTGGACAGCCACATGCAGAGGACTGAAACTCGACCATTCTCTAACAGCATACACAAAGATAAACTCAAAATGGATTTAAGACCTCAATGTGAGACAGGAATCCATCAAAATCCTAGAGGAGAACATAGGCAGTAACCTCTTTGACATCGCCCACAGCAACTTCTTTCAAGATACAGCTCCAAAAGCTAGTGAAACAAAAGCAAAAATGAACTTTTGGGACTTCATCAAGATAAAAAGCTTCTGCATCAACAAAACAAAGGAAACAGTCTACAAAACAAAGAGGCAACCCACAGAATGGGAGAAGATATTTGCAAATGATACTACAGATAAAGGGCTGGTTTCCAAAATCTATAAAGAACTTCTCAAACTCAACACCCCCCCCCCAAAAATAATCAAGTCAAAAAGTGGGCAGAAGAGATGAGCAGACACTTCTCTGAAGAAGACATACAAATGGCTAACAGACACATGAAAAAATGTTCATCATCATTAGCCATCAGGGAAATCCAAATCAAAAGCACACTGAGATACCACCTTACACCAGTTAGAATGGCAAAATGGACAGGGAAAGAAACAGCAAATGTTGGAGAGGTTGTGGAGAAAGGGGAACCCTTGTACACTGTTGGTGGGAATGCAAGTTGGTACAGCCACTTTGGAAAACAGTGTGGAGGTGCCTCAAAAATTTAAAAATAGAGCTACCCTATGACCCAGCAATTGCACTCCTGGGTATTTACCCCAAAGACACAGATGTAGTGAAAAGAAGGGCCATATGCACCCCAATGTTCATAGCAGCAATGTCCGCAATAGCCAAACTGTGGAAAGAGCCGAGATGCCCTTCAACAGATGAAAGGATAAAGAAGATGTGGTCCATATATACAATGGAATATTACTCAGCCATCAGAAAAGATGAATACCCAACTTTTACATCAACATGGATGGGACTGGAGGAGATTATGCTAAGTGAAATAAGTCAAGCAGAGAAAGTCAATTATCATATGGTTTCACTTATTTGTGGAACATAAGGAATAACATGGAGGACATTAGGAGAAGGAAGGGAAAAATGGGCGGGGGGAATTGGAGGGAGAGATGAACCATGAGAGACTATGGACCTGAGAAACATACAGGGTTGTAGAGGGGAGGGGGGAGGGGGCATTGGTTAGCCCGGGGATGGGTATTAAGGAGGGCACGTACTGCATGGAGCACTGGGTATTATACGAAAACAATGGATCGTGGATCACTACATCAAAAACTAATGATGTATTGTATGGTGACTAACATGACATAATAAAATTAAAAACTACAAAAAAAAAGCATTTCTCAAACTCAACACCCAAAAAACAAATAAGTTAAAAAGTGGGCAGAAGATATGAAAAGACACTTCTCTGAAGAAGACATGCAAATGGCTAACAGACACATGAAAAAATGTTCATCATCATTAGCCATCAGGGAAATTCAAATCAAAACCACATTGAGATACCACCTTACACCAGTTAGAATGGCAAATATGGACAGGGAAAGAAACAGCAAATGTTGGAGAGGTTGTGGAGAAAGGGGAACCCGCTTACACTGTTGGTGGGAATGCAAGTTGGTACAGCCACTTTGGAAAACAGTGTGGAGGTTCCTCAAAAAATTAAAAATAGAGCTACCCTATGACCCAGCAATTGCACTCCTGGGTATTTACCCTGAAGATACAGATGTAGTGAAAAGAAGGGCCATATGCACCCCAATGTTCATAGCAGCAATGTCTGCAATAGAAAACTGTGGAAAGAGCCCAAATGCCCTTCAACAGATGAATGGATAAAGAAGATGTGGTCCATATATACAATAGAATATTAGCCATCAGAAAGGATGAATACCCAACTTTTACATCAACATGGATGGGACTGGAGATTGTGCTAAGTGAAATAAGCAGAGAAAGTCCATTATCATATGGTTTCACTTATTTGTGGAACATAAGGAATAGCATGGAGGACATTAGGAGAAGGAAGGGGAAAATGAAGGGAGAGAAATCGGAGGGAGAGATGAACCATGAGAGACTATGGACTCTAAGAAACAAACAGGGTTTTAGAGGGGAGGGGATGGGGGTGGGGGGATGGGTTAGCCTGGTGATGGGTATTAAGGAGGGCACGTATTGCATGGAGCACTGGGTGTTATGCAAAAACAATGGATCGTGGATCACCACATCAAAAACTAATGATGTATTGTATGGTGACTAACATAACATAATAAAAATTTTTTTAAAATACCATAATGTAAAATTAACAATATTTAAATGCTATAATGTAAAGTCAATGCATCTTACATTACATGATAAGTGGATAAGAGAGTGACAAAAACAAAGTATACTGTATTATGTGTACACACACATGCATACACACAGCACACAAACATGTTACTAACAAAATAAGGAAGAAACATTCATGGCAATTACAGTCTTCATTTCTGTAACTGCTCACATGATTGTAGCTGGTATTGATAACTACCTTTGTCCACTACCTATTCCATAGTCTCTTTGCCCTCAGCAAACATCTCAGCTGGTCATGGTTCTTTGCCTGGTGGGGTGACCCAAACCTTCATTCCTGAAGGGCTTGAGCCAGTAGCAGTCCTGCCTAGATTGCACTGTTGTACTTTTCCATTGACTTTAATCACAGGCCATGGCAATACTAAGACACCTTAAGGAATCTCCTCTGTTCCAGACCTACTCTTTCTTACCTCCATTGTGGAGTAGGGTTCAGCTTCTCTAGGTAGTCAAAATCAATCAGCCCAGCCAGCATAGCAACTCCTTTCTCTGCCTGTTGATTCAGAGGCAGGAATCCAAAATGGTCAGATGACAGTCTTAACTCCCAGTTCAATAAAATCATTATTGTGTCTCCTAGTGGAAGCATTCCTGCCTTTGGAACTAAGACTTCTAGGCTAGCAGAGTATAAGACTCTGGGTACAGGAAGCAAAAATATTGTTAGCATGTTAGTAGGGGTAGTTATGAGTGGTGCCACTCCCAATTCCACCCCTTGATTCCCAGACCTGTGAATCCTGGCTATGGGATAAGAGCACCATATACTGAACGCCCATTCAGAGTATATTCAGCCTTCTGAAGAATCTTGTCTCATTCCTGCAAGGTATTGCCCCCTGAGTGGAAATGTGGTGTGAATCACTACCCCTGCATCTTCCCAGTCCTTGATGTAGCAATAATCTCTTCAATCCCTCCAGGAATTCAGTGCTACTTTTACTTTACTATTTTTCTAAGTAGAGGCAGTTCTAGTGGCTTCCACTTGGCCTTTCCCACCATGGTAGCCCTTACTCCACAGGTCAGAGAATCAGTGTGGGAATTCGTCAGTTACTGAGTCTATTTATTCCAGTTATGCATTCTGGAATTGGGGAAATAACCACAGAATGGGTTTGGGGACCCACTAGGCCCACTGTGAGAGGGATGTGAACTAGAACTCCATTTATCATGTTACCTCCATAAGCCCCTATTTTGACTGGTGGACACCAGTGACATTGAGTCTCCTGGAATTGGTGTAATTTCAGAGCCAGTGCCCAGCAGTCCCCAAAGCGTCTATTATTCTTATTCTCTTTTCCCCAGTGCACAGACACCCTGGTAAAGACTGTGGGTTCCTTTGGCAAAGGCTGGGAGAACAACTAACATAAATTTTGGCAGTATACCAGTGTCCTTCCTCAAAGGAACCCACCCTCCCCTTCATTCAAGGAGTTCTAGATCTGGCTCAAGTCTAGGAATCAATTCAGGGACTGTGACTCCCTGTTTTTATGATTCAGGTTCAACTTTTGTTCACTTGACCTAGAATTTTTCTCACTTATACAGACCAAGTAAGAATGCAGTAGGCTTCCAACCTACTTCACTTCTAAAGACACCACAATCAACTAGCCAAAGCCATAGATCTGGAAGCAGAGAATAGTGGTGGGGGTGGATTCTGAAGAGAATCAGCATTGTCTTGCAAGGCAACTGCCTCAAGAGAGGCCATTACAGTTTCCTCAGATAATGCAGAGTTAAATTCCTCAGACTGGGTGGAGAAGCTGCTTCTACGGACAAACAAGACTCATCAGAATTTAGGGGTGCAATGTCCCCAGCTTCATCAAGGTCTTTCCACACATCCCCATGCCAACTTCCAGGATCCCATTTCTCCCTATTCAATGCCCTCATTTTAACAATAGACATCCTGCAAAGCTGGGAGTTCAGTGTGCAATGTGCACTGTAAGTCAGCCATTGGCAAAATGCAATTCTGGGCTTGATTTTCAGCAATCTTAACCCTATGGCTACAGGAATTAAGAGCCTCTTTCAGGGAAGACATAGACGCTTTCCAGTCATTTATGTGGCACTTGAGCTAGAAATTTAAATCCTGAGCTCATCCTTTTTTCTCCACTTTGTTCAGTGACATGAGGAGCAACCAGCCAAATTCATTAGACTCATTAGTTTGACAAAAATGTTTGAAAATATATACATTGCCACTTAGGTTCTTAGTTCTTATAAGTGTTTGATTAAAAGTATCCAATGATGTGATTTCATTCATATGTGGAATTTAAGAAACAAAACAAAGAAAAAATAGACAAACCAAAAAACAGACTCCTAATTATAAAGAACAAACCAATGGTTACCAGAGGGTGGGTAAGTGTCTGGCTGAGGGGACTAAGAGAACTAGGTGAAGGGAATTAAGAGTACATGTATCATGATGAGCACTGAATAATGTATAAAATTACTGAATCACAATATTGTATACCTGAATTTAATATAACACTGTATGTTAACTATGCTGGAATTTTAAAAAATAAGAAGTATCCAGTGATAATATTTTATATATCTCTGTTGCCAAATCACACAATGGACTATCGGTGCCCTCTTTATCTCAACATCACTCATCATCAGGGAAATACAAATCAAAATGACAATGAGATACAACCTCACACCAGTCCCACAACCTCAATCCCACATCTCTGAGATCATGACCTGAGCTGAAACGAAAAGTTGGTCACATAACTGACTGCGCCACCCAGGCGCCCCAAAGACAAAGAATGAATCTTGAAAACAGCCAAAGGGAAGTGAATCATTACATACAAGGGATACTCAATAAGAATATTTGCAGATTTCTCATCAGAAGTTTTAGAGACCAGAAGATAGTGGGTCAATATATTTGGAGTGCTAAAAGGAAAAAAAAAAAAAAAACTGTCATCCAAAAATCCTATATCCACCAAAACTGAGGGAGAAATCAAGATGTTCCCAGATAAACAAAAAATTGAGGCAGTTTATGACATTAGACCTGCCCTACAAGAAATACTCAAGGGAGTCCTAAAAGGTGAACAAAAAGATACTAGATTCACTCAAAGGCATATGGAGAAATAAAGATCTCCATAAAGGTAAATACATGTATAATTATATAAGCTAATGTTATTGTAACAATGATTTGTAACTATCCTTTTTGTTTTCTTCATGATTTGAGATTAATACATTTAAATAAAAACAATTATTAATGTAAAGCTGGTATTACTATAACTTTGGTTTGTAACTCTAAATCTTGTTTTTTTACATAAATTGGGAGACTAATACACTTAAAGGAATTATTAGTTTAGGTTTTCAGACACAAAGTGTATAAAGATGTAATTTTGTGACATCAGCACTGAAAGGGATGGAGACAGAGTTGTAAAAGAACAGTTTTTTGTGTTATTGAAGTTAAGCTGCCATAAATTCAAATTAGCATGTTATAACTTAAGGATGTTAAATGTAATCCCCATGGTAACCACAAATAAAATAGCAACAGGATATACACAAAAGGAAATTAAGAAGGAATTTAAACAGTTCACAAAAAAAAAAAATCAACTAAACACAAAAGAAGACAGGGATGTAGGAAATTAGAAACAAGAAAACTATACACAACACAAAAACAGAAGAAACTCCCTGTTTATCAGTAATTATTTTAAATATAAATGAATTAAACTCTCAAATCAAAAGCCAGAGATTGGCAAAATGGATAAAAACACACATGCTGGTTTTTCAGAAAAAGATTGTGGAGGAGTAGGGAACCCTATTTCAACTGGTCCCTGGAATTGAGCTGGATATCTACCAAACCACTCTGAACACCCACAAAATCAGCCTGAGATGTAAGAAGACATATCTGGATCTCTACAAACAGAATATCGCAGGTGGTTGGTTTCAAGGTACAAAGTGGGGAGCCGTGATTCCGTGGGCAGATATCAGAGGATAAACAGCAGGGGGAGGGAGCCGAGCCATCCGGATCCTACACCGCAGGTGAGCGATAGCCTCCCACACTGGGGACGGGGCACAGACTCGCAGACCGGTAGCGATGGGGAAAGGACTTTAGGGCAGCCCCCTGGACAGAAACCCAGAGCAGCGGAGCCACATGTGCAAACTGGGGGTGACTGGCAGTTTTAGAAGCACAAAGGGCAGAGACATGCCCAAACCTGGAGATGAGGACTGGGAGCACTGCTGAGGGGCACACAACCCAGGACACTGCAGTTTATAGCAGCACAGACAGAAAGGGAGATAGTGTGGCCTGGAGAGCTCACTGAAGAACAGACTGCAGTCTCTCTGCTCTGAGGCAGAGGGTTGGAAACAGTCTCTTCTGCTCTCTCAGAAGAGACTTAGAAAGCTGCCAGGGAAAGCTGCCAGAGATCAAAAGCCCCCCCAAAAACGGTTTTCACTGAGCCCATCTCTGGCCACAGGGGGCAGGGCAACTCTGCCCAAACAGGGTTGCCTGAGTAACAGTGCAGCAGGCCCCTCCCCCAGAAGACAGGCTGGGAAAACAAGAGGCCAGCAACACTAAGGTCCCTATAAAACAGGTGCATCTTGCTTGGGTTGTGGCCAATAATTTGGACTCTGTACATTCCCTCAAACACCCATCAACAGAATGACTAGGAGGAGGAACCCCCAAAATAGGAAAGACTCAGAGACTATGACTTCTGCCACAGATTTACAAATGGATACAGATTAACCAAGATGTCAGAGATGGAATTCAGGGTAGCAATTGTGAAGATAATAGCTAGAAGGGAGAAATCGATTAATGGCAACATAGAATCTCTAAGGGCAGAAATGAAAGCTGAATTGGCAGAACTTAAAAATGCTATCAATGATATCCAATCTAACCTAGATAATCTAACAGCTAGGGTAAGCGAGGCAGAAGAACGAGTTAGTGATGTAGAAGACCAATTAATAGACAAAAAGGGAAAAGAGGAG
>NC_058415.1:1689999-1704751 GCF_002201575.2 Neomonachus schauinslandi | reverse complement strand
CTCCTCTTTTCCCTTTTTGTCTATTAATTGGTCTTCTACATCACTAATTCATTCTTCTGCCTCGCTTACCCTAGCTGTTAGATTATCTAGTTTAGATTGGATATCATTGATAGCATTTTTAAGTTCTGCCAATTCAGCTTTCATTTCTGCCCTTAGAGATTCTATGTTGCCATTAATCGATTTCTCCCTTCTAGCTATTATCTTCACAACTGCTACCCTGAATTCCATCTCCGACATCTTGGTTATATCTGTATCCATTTGTAAATCTGTGGCAGAAGTCATAGTCTCTGAGTCTTTCCTATTTTGGGGGTTCCTCCTCCTAGTCATTCTGTTGAGGGGTGGTTGAGGGAATGTACAGAGTCCAAATTATTGGCCACAACCCAAGCAAGATGCACCTGTTTTATAGGGACCTTAGTGTTGCTGGCCTCTTGTTTTCCCAGCCTGTCTTCTGGGGGAGGGGCCTGCTGCACTGTTACTCAGGCAACCCTGAGTAACCCAACTCTGTTTGGGCAGAGTTGCCCTGCCCCCTGTGGCCAGAGATGGGCTCAGTGAAAACCGTTTTTTGGGGGCTTTTGATCTCTGGCGGCTTTCCCTGGTGGCTTTCCACTGGGAAAATTGGACTGCTATATACAGAAGAATGAAACTCGACCATTTTCTAACACCATACACAAAGATAAACTCAAAATGGATGAAAGACCTCAATGTGAGACAGGAGTCCATCAAAATCCTAGAGGAGAACATAGGCAGTAACCTCTTTGACATCAGCCACAGCAACTTCTTGCAAGATACATCTCCAAAGGCTAGTGAAACAAAAGCAAAAATGAACTTTTGGGACTTCATCAAGATAAAAAGCTTCTGCACAGCAAAGGAGACAGTCAACAAAGAGGCAACCCACAGAATGGGAGAAGATATTTACAAATGACACTACAGACAAAGTGTGATTTCCAAGATCTATAAAGAACTTCTCAAACTCAACACCCAAAAAACAAATAATCAGGTCAAAAAGTGGGCAGAAGACATGAACAGACACTTCTCCAAAGGAGACATATAAATGGCTAACAGACACATGAGAAAATGTTCATCATCATTAGCCATCAGGGAAATTCAAATCCAAACCACCTTGAGATACCACCTTACACCAGTTAGAATGGCAAAAATGGACAAGGCAAGAAACAACAAATGTTGGAGAGGTTGTGGAGAAAGGGGAAACCTCTTACACTGTTGGTGGGAATACAAGTTGGTACAGCCACTTTGGAAAACAGTGTGGAGGTGCCTCAAAAAATTAAAAATAGAGTTACCCTATGACCCAGCAATTGCACTACTGGGTATTTACCCCAAAGACACAGATGTAGTGAAAAGAAGGGCCATATGTACCCCAATGTTCATAGCAGCAATGTTCGCAATAGCCAAACTGTGGAAAGAGCCGAGATGCCCTTCAACGGACAAATGGATAAAGAAGATATGGTCCATATATACAATGGAATATTACTCAGCCATCAGAAAGGATGAATACCCAACTTTTACATCAACATGGAGGAGATTATGCTAAGTGAAATAAGTCAAGCAGAGAAAGTCAATTATCATATGGTTTCACTTATTTGTGGAACATAAGGAACAGCATGGAGGACATTAGGAAAAGGAAGGGAAAATGAAGGGGGAGGAATCGGAGGGAGAGATGAACCATGAGAGTCTATGGACTCTGAGAAACAAACAGGGTTTTAGAGGGGAGGGGAGGGGGATGGGGGGATGGGTTAGCCTGGTGATGGGTATTAAGGAGGGCACGTACTGCATGGAGCACTGGGTGTTATATGAAAACCATGAATCGTGTATCACTACATCAAAAACTAATGATGTATTGTATGGTGACTAACATAATAAAATTACATTAAATTTTAAAAAAAGAAGTTGTAATACCATAAAGTAAAACAGTACTAGAATTATTGGAGTCCCAGAGCAAGAAGAAAGAGAGAGGGACAGAAGGAATATTTGAGCAAATCATAGCTGAGAACTTCCCTACTCTGGGGAAGAAAACAGGCATTCAAGTCCAAGAGGTAGAGAGAACCCCGTCAAAATCAATAAAAATAGATCAGCACCCTGACATATAATAGTGAAGCTTGCAAATTTCAGAGAAAGAGAAAATCCTGAAAGCAGCTTGAGACAAGAAGTTCTTAACCTACAGGGGTAGGAATGTTAGACTGACAGCAGACCTATCCAAAGAGACCTGGCAAGCCAGAAAGGGCTGGCAGAATATATTCAGGGTACTAAATGAGAAAAACATGCAGCCAAGAATACTTTATTCAGCAAGGCTGTCATTCAGGTTGGAAGGAGAGATAAAGAGCTTCCCGGACAAACAGAAACTAAAATAATTTGTGATCACTAAACCAGCCCTGAAACAAATATTAAAGGGGATCCTGTAAGGGTCCCCTTTAGAGAAATGTCTGTTCATGTAAGGGAAGAGAGAGCCCAAAAGTAACATAGATCAGAAAGAAACAGAGAGTGTACAGAAACGAGGACTTTACAGATAACACAATGTATGTCTTTGGAGAAATGTCTGTTCATGCTTTCTGCCCAATTCTTGACTGGATTATTTGTTTTGGGGGTGTTGAGTTTGATAAGTTCTTTACAGATTTTGGATACTAGCCCTTTATCTGATATGTCATTTGCAAATATCTTCTCCCATTCCATAGGTCGCCTTTTAGTTTTGTTGATTATTTCCTGAGGTTCCTCAAAAAGTTAAAAATAGAACTACCCTATGACACCACAATTGCACTACTAGGTATTTATCCAAAGGACACAAAAATAGTGATTCAAAGGGGCACATGCACCCTAATGTTTATAGCAGCAATGTCCACAATAGCCAAAATATGGAAAGAGCCCAGATATCCATCGATGGATGAATGGATAAAGAAGATGTGAGACACACATATATACACACATATATACACACATATACATACATATATACATACCCAATGAAATATTCATCAGCCATCAAAAAGAATGAAATCTTGCCATTTGCAACAATGTGGATGGAACTAAAGTGTATTATGCTAAACAAAATAAGTCAGTCAGAGAAAGACAAATACCATATGATTTCACTCATATGTGAAATTTAAGAAACAAAACAGATGAACTTAGGGGAAGGGAAGTTAAAAATAAAATTAGATAAAAACAGAGGGGGAGGCAAACCATAAGGGACATTTAAAAATAGGGAACAAAATGAGGGTTGCTGGAGGGGAAGTGGGTGGGGGGATGGGGTAATTGGGTAAAGGGCATTAAGGAGGGCACTTAATGTAATGAGCACTGGGTGTTATATGCAACTGATGAATCAATAAACTCTACCCTGAAACTAATAATTCACCATATGTTAACTAACTTGAATTTAAAAAAAATTTTTTTACAAGAGAAAAGGGTATTATATATTAATAAAAGGTCCAATACAGTAAGAAAATATAACAATTGTAAGCATTTACACACCTACTGACAGACCATCAAAATATATGAAGCAAAAACTGACATAATTGAAGAGAGATATAGACAGTTTTTCAATAACAATTGGAGTCATCAATACCCCACTTATCATAATGGACACAAAAACTAGACAGAAGATAAGAAAATGGAGGACTTAAACAACACAATATACCAAATAGATCTAACAGACACATACAGAACACTCAACCCAACAACAACAGCATACACATTCTTCTCAAGTGGTCATGGAACATTTTCCAGGATAGACCATACATTAGGCCACATTTGGTCTCATTAGATTTTAAAAGATACATATTGTACAAAGTATCTTCTCTGACCACAAGAGGATAAATTAGAAACCAATAACATAAAGAAAACTGAAAAATTCAAAAAATTATAGAGACTAAATCACAAACTTTGAAACAACCAATGGGTCAAAAAATATCACAGGGGAAATTAGAAATAGGAGATGAACAAAACCAAAAACACAGCATACCAAAACCTATGGGACACAGCAAGAACAGGGTTAAAGGAGAAGTATAGCTGTAAGTGTTTCCATTAAAAAAAAAACAAGAAAGATCTTAAGTCAACAACTTAACCTTACAACTTAAGGAACTAGAAAAAGAACCAACCAAAACCCAAGCTAGCAGAAGGGAGGAAATAATAATGATTAAAGCAGGGATACATGAAATAGAGATAATCAATGAAACCAATATATTATTCTTTGAAAGGATCAAAAAATTGACAATACCAGCAGCACTTTTCACAGAGCTAGAACAAACAACCCTAAAACTTATATGGAACCACTAAAGACCTCAAATAGCCAAGGCAATTTTGCAAAAGAAAAGCAAAGCTGGAGGCATCACAATTCTGGACTTCAAATTATATTAAAAAGCTGTAGTGATCAAGATAGTATGGTATTAGTACAAAAATAGACACACAGATCAATGGAACAGAATAGAGAGCCCAGAAATAAACCCACAATTATGTGGTCAATTAATATTCGACAAAAGAGGAAAGAATATCCAGTGGGAAAAAGACTGGTCCCTTCAACAAATGGTGCTGAGAAAACTTAAAAGTAACATGCAAAAGAATGAAACTAGACTACTTTCTGACACCATGCACAAATAGAAATTCAAAACGGATGAAAGACCTAAATGTGAGACCTGAAACCATGAAAATCTTAGATGACAGTGCAGGTGGTAAGGTCTCTGACATAAGCTGCAGCAACATTTTTCTAGATATGTCTCCTGAGGCAAGGGGAATAAAAACAAAAATAAACTATTGGGACTACATCAAAATAAAAAGCTTCTGCACAGCAAAGGAAACAATCAACAAAACCAAAAGAAAATCTATACTTAATAGGAGAAGACATTTGCAAATGACATATCCGAAAAGGGTTAGTATCCAAAATATATAAAGAACATATAAAAGTCAACACCCAAAAGACAAATAATCCAGTTATAGAATGGGCAGAAGACATGAATAGACATTTTTTCAAAGAAGACATACAGATGGCCAATAGACAGATGAAAAGATGCTCAACATCACTGGTCATCAGGGAAATGCAAATCAAGACTACAATGAGATATCACCTCGCACCTGTCAGAATGGCTAAAATAAAAAACACAGGAAACAATAAGTATTGGCGATGATGTGGAGAAAAAGGAACCAATCCTCTTGCAGTGTTGGTGGGCATGCAAACTGGTACAGCCACTCTGGAAAACAGTATGGAGGTTCCTCAAAAAGTTAAAATGAGAACTACCCTATGACCCAATAATCACGCTACTGTGTATTTACCCAAAAAACAAACAAACAAACAAAAAAACAAAAAAACAACCCTAATTCAAAGGAATACATCCACTCCTATGTTTATAGCAGCATTATTTACAATAGCCAAATTATAGAAGCAGCCCAAGTGCCCAACAATAGATGAGTGAATAAAGAAGATCAATAGATGAATAAATAAAGAAGATAATAAACGAATGAATAAACAATATAATGGAATATTACTTGGCCATAAGAAGAATTTGCAATGTCCTGGATTCAGCTAGAGAGTATAATGCTAAGTGAAATAAGTCAGTCAGAGAAAGACAAATACCATATGATTTCACTCATGTGGAATTTAATAAACAAAACAAACAAGCAAGGAGAAAGAGAGAGACAAGCCAAGAAACAGACTCTTAACTATAGAGAACACACTGATGGTTATTAGAGGAGAGGTGGGCAGGGGGATGGGAGAAATTAGGGATGGGATTAAGGAATGTACCTTCTGTGATGAGCACCAGGTATTGTATGGAAGTGTTGAATCACTACATTGTACACCTGAAACTAATATAACACTGTATGTTAACTACACTGAAATAAAATAAAATAATAAAGTAAAATAAAAGCCTGAAATAAACTCTTACATATATTATCAAATGACTTTTGACATGGGTGCCAAGACCAATGAATGGGGAAAGGACAGTCTTTTTAACAAATGGTGCTGGAAAAACTGGATATCCATATGCAAAAGTATGAATCCTTACCTAGCACCATATACAAGAGTAAATCAAAATAGATCAAGGAAATAACTCAAAAAGTACTTAAGAATCTAAAACAATAAAAGTCTTGGAAGAAAACTTGGGACAAAAACATTAGATTTAGCAATGATTTCTTGGCATAGGCAACAAAAGAAAAAATAGGCAAACTAAGCTTCATGAAAATTTTAAAATTGTGTGCTTCAAGAAACACTATCTACACATTAAAAATGCTACCCATGAAAAGGGAGAAATATTTGCAAGTCATATATCTGATTAGAGATTAATATTCACAATATACACCCCTAAAACTCACCAACAATGACAAATCTCAACTCAAAACTGGGGCAAAGGACTTGAATAGACTCTTCTCAAAGGAAGATATACAAATGGCCAATAAGCACATGAAAAGATGCTCAATAGCACTAATCATTAGGGAAATGTTAATCAAAACTACAATGAAATACCATCTTGCATCCATTAGGATGCCTACTGTTTAAAAAAAAAAAAAGAATCTAACAGAAAACAAGTGTTGGCAAGGACATGGAAAAATTGGAACTCTTGTACACCATTGGTGGGAATGCAAACTGGTGCAGCCACTGTGAAAAACAGTATGGAAGTTCCTCAAAAAATTAAAAATAGAATTGCCACATTACCCAGAAATTCCACTTCTAGGTACATAACTGAAAGAAATGAAAGCAGGGTCTCAAAGAGATATTTGTACACCAATTTTTATAGTAACGTTATTCACAACACCAAAACATGGAAGCAATCCAAGGTTCCATCAACTGATGAACCGATAAGCAAAATGTGGTCATTAAGGAGGACACATGATATGATGAGCACTGGGTGTTATACGCAACAAATGAATCGTTGAACACTACATCAATAACTAATGATGTACTAAATGTTGGCTAATTGAATTTAAATAAAAATGTGGTCCATATATACAATGGAATGTTACTCAGCCTTAAAAAGGAAGGAACTTCTGCAATGTTCTGCAACATGGATGAAACTTAAGGACATTGTGCTAAGTGAAGTAAGCAATTCACAGAAGACAAATACAATGTGATTCTACCTATATGAGGTACTTAGAGTAGTCAAAATCATAAAGTACGCTAATCTATAAAGACAGAAAGTAGGCTAACATTAGAAGGTATAATGGTGGTTTTCAAAGGCTGAAGGGGAGGGGAGAAGGGGGTCATTGTTTAACAGGTACAGAGTCTCGTTTACAAAAGTTATAGGTGTGGATGATGGTGACAGCTGCAAAACAATGTGAGTGTATTTAATACACTGAACTGTACACTTAAAAATGTGAAGGTGGTAAATTTTTATGCATATTTTACCTCAATAAAAAAAGAAGAAAAATATTCTATTCCTCCAGAATTATTCTCATTACCAAAATCTGTATTAGTCAGAACTTTCCATAGAAACAGAATAATAGGATATATTTATATCTATACATACATATTTTGTACAAAAGAAATTGACTCACATGATTGTGGAGGCTGGGAAGTCCAAAGTCTGCAGTGGGGACTGGCAGGCTCGAGACCCAAGAGAGCCAGTGGTATAGTTCCAATCTGAAGTCCAGTAGGCAGAAACCCAGAATTTCTGATAGTATAGACGAAATGTGAAGGCAGTCTGCTACAGAATTCCCTCTTACTTGGCAGGGGGTCAGAGTTTTGGTTCTATGTAAGCCTACAACTGATTAGATGAGGCCCATCCATATTATGAAAGGCAATCTTCTTTACCTTTCCAATGAAAACATTAATCTCATTCAAAAACGCCCTTGCAGAAACACTCAAAATAATATTTTACAAAATATTCAGTCACCTTGAGGCTCACTCAAATTCACAAATAAAATTTACTGCTGCTGGGTCTATGTTAGCCTACTTTCTGTCTCTATGGATTAGCCTACTCCAGACATTCTATATAAAAGGAATCCTACAAAGAAATGGAAAAACATTCCATGCTCATGGATTGGAAGAACAAATATTGTTAAAATGTCTATGCTACCCAAAGCAATCTACACATTCAGTGCAATCCCTATCAAAATACCATCAGCATTTTTCACAGAGCTGGAACAAATAATCCTAAAATTTGTGTGGAACCAGGAAAGACCCTGAATAGCCAAAGTAATATTGAAACAAAAAAAAAAAAAAAAAACCAAAGCTGGAGGCATCACAATTCTGGATTTCAGGCTATATTACAAAGCTGTAATCATCAAGACAGTATGGTACTGGCACAAAAACAGACATATAGATCAATGGAACAGAATAGAGAACCCAGAAATGGACCCTCAACTCTATGGTCAACTAATCTTCAACAAAGCAGGAAAGAATATTCAATGGACAAAAGACAGTCTCTTCAACAAATGGTGTTGGGAAAACTGGACAGCAATACGCAGAAGAATGAAACTGGACCATTTCCTTACACCATACACAAAAATAAACTCAAAATAGGTGAAATATTTAAATGTGAGACAGGAATCCATCAAAATCCTAGAGGAGAATGCAGACAGCAACCTCTTTGACCTCTGCCACAGTTTTTTTTTCTTTTGACATCTTGAATGTGTTAATTTGTTCTGGCCTCCAATGTCAGCACTTTGATGTCATCATTTTGAATATGTCAATATGTTCTGGCCTCCAGTGTTACTGATAAGTCACCTAGTTAAATCTTATTGATGTTCCCTTACATGTAATGAGTTGGGTGGGGGGGGGAGGTGCTGCTTTCTAATTCTTGTCTTTGTCATTTGAGATTTTGGCTATGATGTACTTGGGTATGGATCTCCTACTAGGAGTTCATTAAGCCTCTTGGATATGTGAATACATGTTTTTCACCAAACCTGGAAAGTTTTCAGCCACTATTTCTCCTAATTATTTTCTGCTCTTTTCTCTCTCACCTCTCCTCTGGTACTCGTATTATGCATATTTTGGTGCACTTAATGGTGTTCAATGTTTCTCTGAGGCTTTGCTCATTTTTCTTCATCCTTTTCTCTCTCTGCTATTGAGATTGCATGACCTCTATAAATATATTTCTAAGTTTGCTGATTCTTCTGCCAGTTAGAATCTACTGTTGAGTCCTTCTAATAAATTTTGCATTCTCCCTATTGTACTTTTCAACTCCAGAATTTCTATATGGTTATTTTTAATATTTCTGTCTCTTTATAGATATTTTCTATTTTTTTTTAAAGATTATTTATTTATTTATTTGACAGAGAGAGACACAGCGAGAGGGAACACAAGCAGGGGGAGTGGGAGAGGGAGAAGCAGGCTTCCCATGGAGCAGGGAGCCCGATGTGGGGCTCGATCCCAGGACCCTGGGATCATGACCTGAGTGGAAGGCAAATGCTTAACAACTGAGCCACCCAGGCATCCCTAGATATTTTCTATTTGATGACATTGCCATCATAGTTTCCTTTAAGCATAGTTTTTCTTTAGTTCTTTGAACAGATTTATAATGACTGCTTTGAAGTCTTTGCTAAATCTGACATCTGGGTTCTTTCACAGGCAGGTTTTTTTGCTTGCTATTTTTTCAGTGTATGAATCACAGTGACATTTTTTTGCGAGTTTTATAATTTTTTGTTGAAAACTGAACATTTTAAGTAATATATTGTAATAACTGAATGTTGATTACCCTATCCCCTCTCTATGGCTTCTTTTGTTGTTGTTTGCTTGTTTATTTGTTTAGTGATTTGGCTAGAGAAATTTAGTGAGTAGATTATTCTATTTCCTCTGAAGTTTGAAGACTCTGCTGTCACTCCTCAGAGGGTACAGTCCTGGACATTCACACAATTACCCTGGGATAAC
This sequence comes from Neomonachus schauinslandi, assembly GCF_002201575.2. Taxonomy (NCBI): domain Eukaryota; kingdom Metazoa; phylum Chordata; class Mammalia; order Carnivora; family Phocidae; genus Neomonachus; species Neomonachus schauinslandi. The sequence continues at coordinate 1,694,949 of NC_058415.1, read as the reverse complement.
AAAAGTTTTTGCAGGGTAACCGCTGAAAAGGAAAATCTTCCCTGATCTCTCTGTTATGCTGTTCCCCTTTACTGGTATTACACCCATCTGTTAAGCTTCACTAATGCTGTTTATCACTCTACTGTTTTTAACAAATTCTGGGGGGTAAAAACTGCCCCACAGTCAGATGTAATTAAATTCAGGAAGAGTTATTTTGGGGGGCCAGTATTTGAGGTTTGTTCTAACCCCTGGAAGGTTCTTCTTAGCTGTCTTTCTCCCTGGTTTTCTCTAGTAAACTAGCTGGCCTACAATTAGCTGTTGCTTTCATATGGCTACCAGCCTCCTCTTGATTGCTTACCACCAAGGTCTTTTTGTTGTTGTCCCACAAAACTGAGGCCTTGTTCATTCTTTTTCATTTCTATTTTTACTTCATTTCTATTTCCTCTATGTTGTTCTGATTGTGTAGTTTCTATTTATCTCTCATTGACTTCATTAATTCTTCCATCTAACATCCAAGCTATTGTTTTGCTCATCAATGAATTGTTAATTTCAGTTATTGTATTTCAGTTCTTTTTGTTTGTTTTAAGATTATGTATTCTTCTGCTGAGATTTTCTATTTTTTCATTTGTCTTAAGAGAATTTATAATTACTTAATGTATCATTTTTATGGTTGCTACTTTGAAGTTCTTGTCAGTGGTGTCAGTGTGACCAAGTTAGGAGTTAATATTTCATCCTCTGCTTAGTGGAAGCAGGAGGTACTATAATCCAAATTACAGAAAATCAAAGATAAAGAAAAAAATTCTGAAAGAGGGCATAGGAAAAAAAATCACCTTATCTATATAGAAAAAAAGACAAGAATTATATCTGACTTCTCTTCAGGAACCATGCAAGCAAGAAGAGAGTGAATTGAAATACTTTAAAGTGTTGGTAGAAATAAAATACCAACCCATAATTCTGTACCTTGTGAAATTATCCTTCAAAAATAAAGGAGAAATAAGGGAATAAGAGTGCCACCACTTGCTACATGGAGTGGAAGGTGGGTGTAAGATCAACTTCTTGCTCAGCGCACTAACTCCATGGTGGAGAGGGAGAGTCCTAATGGTGTTGGGCTGGGGTAAGATACATGTTGTTAAAGTTTTTTGCTATCCTCTCAAGCCATATTTTTCTCAGTCCTTTGGCTAGGGGAACAGGGTTTTCTTGTAGCGAACCCTAGGGAAGAAAGAGAATCTGATTTCCAAAGCTACCACATTATAAGAGTCAAATGTCTGGTTTTCAACAAGAAAAAATCACAAGGCACATGAAGAAAAAGAAAAAAAATGCCCATTTGAGAGAACAAAAGTAATCAACAGAAAGTGGCCCTGAAGAAACACAGGCATCAAACTCACTAGAAAAATACTTTTTAAAAAATTCTCTTAAAGATATTCAAAGAGCTAAAGGAAAGCATGGACAAAGACAGGAAAACAAAGTATGAACAAAATGAGAATATCAGTAAAAGACAGAAAATATAAAGACAGAACTAAAAAGAAATTCTGGAACTAAAATTATAGTAACTAAAATGGAAATTTCACAAGAGGGGTTCAAAAGCAGATTTGAGCAAGAAGCAATCTTGAAAATAGGAACATTGAAATGATAAAGTCTGAGGAACAGAAAGATAAAAGACTGAACAACAGTGAATAGAACCTATGGGAACCAATAGAACACCATCAAGCAGAACAATGCATGCACTGCAGAATCCCAAAGGAAGAAAATGACAAAAAGAATAATTGAAGAAATAATGGCTATGAACCATGAGAGACTATGGACTCCGAGAAACAAACTGAGGGTTTTAGAGGGGAGGGGGTGGGGGGATGGGTTAGCCTGGTGATGGGTAGGTATTAATGAGGGCACGTATTGCATGAAGCACTGAGTGTTATATGCAAACAATGAATCATGGAACACTACATCAAAAACTAATGATGTACTGTATGGTGACTAACATAACATAATAAAAAAAATTTTAAAGTAAAAAAATGAAAACATGAAACATAAAACAAGGGGAAAAAAAGAAAGAAAGAATGGCTAAAAACTTCCCAATTTGTCAAAAGACCTGAATCTACAAATTCAAGAAGCTCAATTAACTCTAAAAGTAGGATAAACACAAAGAGACCCCACATAAGACACATTATAATCAAACTGTCAAATGAAAAAGACAAAGAATCATGAAAAAAACAAAGGAGAGGCAACTCATCACATACAAGAAATTCTCAGTAAAATTATCCAATTTCTCATCAGAAACCTTGGAAGGCAGAAGGCAGTGAGTTGAAATATTCAAAGTGCTGAAATAAAAAACTGTCAACCAATAATTCTATATCCATACAAACTGCCCCTCAAAAATGAAGGTGAAATTAAGACATTCCCAGATAAATAGGAACTGAGGACATTAATTACTCTAGACCTGCCAAGCAAGAGGGAGTCCCTCAGTTTGAAACAAAAGAACCCTAAACAGTAATTTGAAGCTATATGAAAAAATATATGAAGATCTCAGGTAATAGTAAATACATGGGCAATTGTAAAAGCTAGTATAATTCTAATTTTGGTTTGTAACTCCACCTTTTATTTTCTACATGATTTAAAAGGCAAATGCATATTAATCTATGGTATTTATAAAAATATAGGTTGTGACAATAATAACATAAAATAAGTAGAGCTATATAGAAACAGAGGTTTTTTGGTATGGTAAAAAAGTTAAATTAAGGTACCAATTCAAGTTAGATTTTTATAATTTTGATACAAGAATAAGGATTTTGCACAAAAGGAAATAAGGTAATAAAAATATTCCACTGCAAAAATCAACTAAACACAAATGAAAGCAATAATGGAGGAAATGAAGGACAAAAAGTCTATAAGGAATATAGAAAACAAATAGCAAATGGCAAAAGTAAGTCACTCTTTAAATAAGTTACTCCTAAGTAATTATTTTAAATGTAAATGGATTAAACTCTTCAATCAAAAGACAGAGATTGGCAGAACAGATTTTTTTTTTTTAAGATTTTTTATTTATTTGACAGAGAGAGACACAGCGAGAGAGGGAACACAAGCAGGGGGAGTGGGAGAGGGAGAAGCAGGCCTCCTGCCAAGCAGGGAGCCTGATGTGGGGTTCGATCCCAGGACCCCGGGATCATGACCTGAGCCTAAGGCAGACACTTAACGCCTGAGCCACCCAGGTGCCCCAGAACAGATTTTATTTATTTTTTAAAATACCCCCTAAGAGAGGCTTTTTTTTTTTTTTAAGATTTTATTTATTTGACAGAGAGAGACACAGTGAGAGAAGGAACACAAGCAGGGGGGAGTGGGAGAGGAAGAAGCAGGCTCCCTGCTGAGCAGGGAAGCCAATGCGGGGCTCAATCCCAGGACCCTGGGATTATGACCTGAGCCAAAGGCAAACGCTCAGTGACTGAGCCACCCAGGCGCCCCGGCAGAACAGATTTTAAAAAGCATAATCTAACTCTATGTTTTCTGCAAGAGACTCACTTTAGATCCAAAGGCACAAATACTTTGAAAGGAAAAAGACAGAAAAAGATATTCTATGCAAATAGTAACAAATAGAGTTGGGATTGCTATGTTAATATCAGACAAAGTAGAAAAAATCAAAACAGGTTATAAGAGACAAAGAAGGACATTATATATTAATAATAAGTTTCAATAAAACAAAAAAATGTAAAATAATAAATATGTATGTACCTAATCACAGATCCTCAAAATATACAAAGTAAAAATTTACAAAATTAAAGCAAAAACAGTTCTATAACAATAGTTGAAAATTTCAATACTCCACTATCAATAATAGATAAACAACTAGCCATAGGTAAGGAAATAGAGGAGTTGAACAGCACAAAAAACCAACTAAAATTAACACATATACAGAATACTCCATCTAACAACACAATACAAATTCTTCTAATGCACACCTGGAACATCAGGATAGATGATATGTGTGGCTGCAATATAAGTCCCAGTAGGTTTTAAAACTAACTGTCATATGAAGTATCTTCTCTAATCACAACAGGATGAAATTAGTAGTCAATTACACAAGGAAAACTGGAAAATTCACAAATATGTGAAAATTAAACAGCACACACTTAAATAATCAATGGGAAAAAGAATAAACCACAAGGGAAATTAGAAAATCCAGAAGTGAATATGAACAAAAACACAACATACCAAAATTAATAGGAAATTCATAGTTGTAAATGCCTATATTACAAAGAAGAAAGATATCAAGTCACTAACCTAACTTTACACCTTCAAGAACTAGAAAAAGAACAAATTAAACACAAAGCTAGCAGAAGGAAGGAAATAATAAAAATTAGGGTAGAGATTTAAAGAATAGAAAAACAACAGAGAAAATCAGTGAAACTAAAATTTGGTTCTTTGAAAAAATAACAAAATTGACAAATCCTTACTAAGATGACAAAGAAAAAGAGAGAGAAGATGCAAATAACTAAAATCAGAAATAAAAGTGGGCATATTATTATGAATCTTGCAGATAAAATCTTGCAGAGAGGATTAGAAGTGGATACTATGAACAACTGTACACCAAATTAACCTAGAATAGACAAATCTCCTGAAACACAAATTACATAAACTGACTCAGAAAGAAAGAAAATTTGAACAGACATAGAATAGTAAGAAGATTGAAACAGTAACCACATATCTCCCAACACAGAAAAGTTCTGGAGAAGCTGGCTGCACTGGTGAATTCTATGAAACATTTAAAGAAGAATTAATACCAATCCTTTTCAAACTCTTCCCAAAAGCTGAAGAGGAGGGAACACTTCCTATTTCATTCCACAAGGCCAGCATTACTTTAGTGCCAAAGCCAGACAAAGAAGGAAAGAAAGAAAGAAAGAAAGAAAGAAAGAAAGAAAGAAAGAAAGGAAGGAAGGAAGGAAGGAAGGAAGGAAGGAAGGAAGGAAGGAAGGAAGGAAGGAA